>NW_009719518.1:1224-3153 GCF_000703405.1 Apaloderma vittatum | reverse complement strand
ATGTCCCTTCTGCCGGTGTGACCTTCAGAGGGCACAGCCAGCAGGCAGCACTGTGACCGGACGCCTCTGCCCTGTGGCTGTGCTGTGACCTTCGCAAGTGTGACCTGCAGACAGCGTGTGACCGCTGGACACCACGCGTGGGCTCTGCTCCGCGGGCTGCGATGCCACCAGCAGCCACGGCGTGGGGGCTCAACGGGCCGCCATGTGCCCCCTGTGCCAGTACGACCTGCAGCCACGGCGCCCAGCAGGTAAACACGGTTCATGGACTTTGCTTCCTGGGCTGTGACTTGTCCTCTCCATTGATGCTGCTGCTTCACCTTGATGGGAGACAGGGATGCCTGTTCTAAGCTGCAGCAGAGATTAAACAGCTGTCAGTGGTGTTTGTGTGCTCTGTGTGTTCATGGGGGGGCTCTCTGTGGTCTCCCGTTAATCCAAGACCTGCCACCTCTGTGGTGTCACACCTGTTTTTGCTACGTCTTTGGGGAATTTTAGGAGTGTTGATCTCCAAAGTGCATCACTGCCTTTGTCTGTCCCTGTTCAGGGCTTGCCTCGCTGTGTGGTCAGTACAGAAATCTCGGCTGCAGCGACCTGGAAGAACACAACCTGGGCTGGTGGTGGCTCGTGTCCTGGCCAGCGTGTGACATTGCCTGGAGATGCTGCCCAAAACAGTTCCGTATTCAGAACAGCCTCTCCTGCCTCGGGCTTGCCGGGAACTTCACCCAAGATCATCCCGCTCAGGCCCTCACGGCTGGGAGCAGTATGCTGCTGAGCACTGAGTGGTGTTACTTGTGTTTTACACATATCTAAGCATCATTTGCACATAAGAGTATTTGCTTATTTAAATACTGAAGTGTTTTAAGAACTAAAAATTGTGCCTCTCAGAGCTTCTGTCTTTCCCTGGCTGAAGGTTTCACCACTGCTGTGCTGGTACTGCACAGAGTGACCGAAGCTTCGTGGTGTTGAACTCTGAGTATGCCAAAGACTTCTGCGTTACTTGCACTTGATTTGCTGGGCCTGGCTGGCAGCGATCTGCGCAGAAGCCAAGCCCCTGCCTCTCACTGCAGGCACCCTGGGTTGTGTTTTTTCCCAACACAAGAACGTTAAGAGCAAATGCCTCATGTTTTCCATCTGCAGAGTTCTGTGATACTGAACTGAGGCAGCGGCATGGAGGGAGTGTCGTGCCTGCTGGTGCAGGGTTTATGCCGTACAGGAGAGCTTTCTGCCTTTTCTGGAAAGTATTGTACTGCTTCCAGCTGCAGACTCCAGAGGCTGCTGCATGGGTGGAGCAAAATCAGCCCACAGGCAGAGAGAGCTTTCCAGGATCCTCCCTGGTTGTTGGTCCATCCTTCTGTGTGGGATTATAGTGCTGAAGGGTCAGCACATGAAGAGCAGGAACCTGGCATTAAGGGCATTGGTTACAGAGCGAAAATCTCCAGAGCTGCAGCTCTTTGTCACGTGCTGAGGCATTTTCATTCTGTAAACCAAGACACCTGAAAGATCAGAGGTGGCTTTTCTGGCAGAATTTGGCAGGAAGCATCCTCTTCCAGGATGCAAAAGCTGGGGCTGTCTGTGGGAAGTGGTGCGTGCTGGGGAGCAGGTTTCTAAGGCAGCCCTGCCAAACACGAGATGTCCTCTGGAGTGAGCTGTGTCTGGTGATTGTCTCTGAAAGGGAGGGGTGAAGTACCCCCCACCAAAACTTGAGCCAATCCACGTGCCTTCCAGCGGGTGGTCTGGGCAGTTCATGTCACTGGTTTTTCCTCAGGTCTCTGTGATGTATCTTGAAGATTAAAGATATCCAGCCATAAACTGGTGATGAAATGACACATCTTTCTTTTGGTGGGCTTGGGGGGTAAATATTCCTTGTACTTGCTGGCAAATTGGGGCAGGGGACAGGCTGGTGTTTCACGTAGGGACTGCAGCAGGTTAAGG
>NW_009719518.1:349-769 GCF_000703405.1 Apaloderma vittatum | reverse complement strand
AACTGGATTTCTTTAGCCAGGTGAGCAAAGTCCAGTCCTTGCAGGGTGCCTGTGGCCAGGGGAGATACAGCAGAGCCTGACAGTGACAGCAGGGGCTTGTGCGAGCTGCACGAGCACCCCAGGATCAGAAGGTTCAGTGCTCCAGCACCTTCCTCTGGCAGCCGAATCTGAGCCACACAACAAGGGAAAGCTCTGCAGCTGCCTGTGGCCTTGGCTGTCTTCACAACTTGGGGACAAGAAGGGTGGATCCTGGTGGATGCTGAGGCACAGAGCAGCACATGGCGATCACACACACGCCCCCACGAGAGGCACTGGCCCGGCAGAGAGGGGACAGAGGGGAAGTACTTGGGACAGTCCCAGCCCTCACCAGACCTGGGATCTGTGGGCAGATCTCTGCCCCCTCACGTCCTGCTGCTGGGT
>NW_009719518.1:0-239 GCF_000703405.1 Apaloderma vittatum | reverse complement strand
GTCTCCTGTTAGCGGCCCT
The DNA here is from genome assembly GCF_000703405.1 of Apaloderma vittatum. Taxonomy (NCBI): domain Eukaryota; kingdom Metazoa; phylum Chordata; class Aves; order Trogoniformes; family Trogonidae; genus Apaloderma; species Apaloderma vittatum. The sequence continues at coordinate 220 of NW_009719518.1, read as the reverse complement.
GTTGGCCTGCCACATGGGGAGGGCCCAGACGGGGCACACTGGCACCACCCCCCACTAGTCCCAGCCCAGGGTGTTGCATCCTCCCTCTCATCCCCTCCACCTGGGGTTGCAGCTCAGTGGATCCCCTGGAGGCTGCCCGAGCTGGGGGGACCCCTTCTCCCCAAAATGTCCTGTCCTTCCTGCACCGGGGGCTGCTGCTTACCCAGCCTGGCTTCTGAAA
>NW_009719517.1:0-5443 GCF_000703405.1 Apaloderma vittatum | reverse complement strand
CCTATACTGGTACTTGGGGTTGTTCCTTCCCGGGTGCAAGACTCTGCCCTGTTGTATTTCATCAAAATTTCTCCCTGCCCAACTCTCCAGCCTGTCCAGGTCTCGCTGAATGCTGACACAGCCTTGATGAGCCTCTTCTTTACCCAGCATCGCTTAGGTCTTTCCCCATTCTTTTCTTTTTTTCATCTTTCAGTATGAAATTCCCTTGTCACATTCACAGATGTCGCATCACGGACTTCAGCTTGGTTTGTCCGTCCCTCCCGGCGAAGGCCGTTGTCTTTTCTGTACTTGTAGAAAACAGTGCTTAGGTTGGTTGTCTCTTTGTCTTCCTGAGCTCCAGCCTCCGTTCCTGGCCCTCCCTGCGATCTTCTAGACCCAGCCTGTTGATGGGCGGGTTCATTTAGCACCACTTAATATTTCCATTTGTTTGCAGCATCTCTTTCGAGGGAGTAGCTCAGTTGTGTGTCGTAGGCCAGGCAGTAGCCCTGGTCAGCAAAACGAGCCTTAAATTGAGCTGTTGCTGTTACCCTCGAGGAGAATTTATTGATAACTTCCCACAGTAGCACCTCGTAAGCGCGAGGGCTCTCGTTTTTTGGTTGTTTTTTTTTTTTTTTCTTTTTTCCCCTTCTGTTTCCCATTTGGCGCTCTGGAATAGAAATCTCCTCGCCCAATTAGGAGAGCGGCCAACTTCCTTTTCGCACGTTGCGTTGCAGCATCTCTCAAGCTCGTTTTTAAAACCTTGTTTGACGCCATCTCTAGGCTGGCACGGGGGGATTGTTGACTCCAGGCTTGGCATCGCGGGAGCTGTGGCCGAGAGGCAGGATTCCTGCCTCGTGTCTGGCAGGTCCCGGTGGCTGCTTGGGAGAAAGCTTAAATCGACCTTCCATGGCCCTTGGGACCAGTGAGGGGACAGTGCCCTCCCTCAGTCCCTTTTATCCATCCAGTTCATTGCAGAAGTTTCATCTCTGTTGTATTTGAGGGTGGGTTTTACCCTCCCTGAGTAGCATTTTTGCGTGACCGATTGTCACACAGCCAAGACCGACACTGCTAAATGGCTGAAGGACATGAAGAAGCTTGGACTGGGTAACGTGCACGGCCTGATTATTTCACGTCAAGCTCCGGTTGTGTTTTCGGTCCTCTAGCAGCCATCTGGCCATTAGTGTTCAAACTTGCATGTGCGAAACAGAGAAATTGTGTTAGGGTTTTGAGAAGTTAATCTGGCCCAATCAAAGCTTTGATTTCTTCTCTGGCATCTTCGTCTTCTTCTTCTCTGGCATTTTCTTCTTCTCTGGCTTCTTCTTCTTCTCTGGCCTCTTCTTCTTCTCTGGCTTCTTCTCTGGCATTTTCTTCATCTTTGTCTTCTTCTTTGTATTCTTTATCTTCTTTATCTTTGTCTTCTTTGTCTTCTTTGTCTTCTTTGTCTTCGTTGTCTTCGTTGTCTTCGTTGTCTTTGTTGTCTTGTCTTCTTTGTTGTCTTTGTCTTCGTTTGTTGTTGTCTTCGTAGTCGTCTTCGTCTCCATCTTCGTTGTCTGTTGTTTTCTTCATCTTCATCTTCATCTTCATCTTCATCTTCATCTTCATCTTCATCTTCATCGTCGTTGTCTTTGTTGTTTTCTTCATCTTTATTGTCGTCTTCTTCTTTTTTTTCTCTTCTTCTCTGGAATCTTCTTCTTTCTAGTTATTTGACTCTTCCAGTTTGAAGTTATGTGGCCGGTATGATTTTTCAGGTTAGCGAGCTGCAAGAAGTTTTGGGTGGTGTGGGTATGTAGGACATTTACTTATCACCCTACACACATGGTGTTTCTCCTGTTGGCTCGACAAAATCCCTCATGGCCAGGCCGTGGAGATCTTCCTTTAATGAGGGTGAGCTGCAAACTTCTCCTTACAAAGGGTAGATCTCTGTGAAATCTAGTATGTGAAGACCTTTTCTGAAGGAATTTTGAGTGACTGCCTTGAAAACTAAAAATAACCTCTAGGATGAAGAGCTTTCTAAGATGTTTTAGGTAAAGGTTGCTTTGTTAAGATTTTGAGAAAGCTTTTCTTTTCCTGATGTGAATCTATCTCTAAGGAATAGAACGATAGTGGCTTCCTGCAACCAAGCAACGTGTTCTTGGAAATGATAGAAGGGGAAAGGTTAGAGAATTTTATTGCCTCGTGCCTCGGGAGAATACCAGGGAGCAAGGAGAAATCCTGTGCTGGTGAGTGTTGACTAGCACATTTTAAGCCATAGAAAAAAATAATAAAATTGTCCAGTTAGAGGAGCTGTCAGCTTATTTCTTCTCTTCCTTGCTTTGGTCCCTACTGGCTGAAGAAACGTTTAGGTTTTGCATTATCCTCTACGTGGGTAACTGCCTAGGAGAGTCCTGACTTCTCAGAAGACAGGGACGATGTTGGATTTTTTTCCTTTCTTCTTTCCTTGTTTCGTTACGAAGTTTCAGCTGAATTGTGAAAGACTGAGACTTCCTCATCTGACGTTGCAGAAGCTTCTCACCTGTCATAAAAAATGCTGATCCATCTGCCCTTCATCTATGCAGGAGACAAGTCAGTCTCTCGTCGCGATTAGTGATTTACTGCTCTGCGTTAGTCCTTTGCCTTGATGGGAAAGTAAATCTCTGTTTCCCTTTCCGCTGCTGGAGTCAACGCTCTCTGTAATACACTCGTAGCCAACTCCTAGCCTGCAAACTCTTTTTATTTTTTTCCGGTAAAGCAACACTGTACTTTCATTTCAGTAGTGCAGCCTCTCGTGGTTCAGTAAATCATCGAGCCAATGTCAAGAAAAAAAGTCGGAAAGTAATTCAAGGCTCTCCCTCAGGTCATTAATTTGAGTAGCTTTCCATTCCGGTGGTCGCAGGTCGAGGTAGCTGTCGTGCAGGTACCTGGTGTGGATTTGAGATGGGATGACAAGAATCTCCAGGGATGGCCCAGAGACCTTGAAGTCACCTCTTGAAGCCACAAGGATATTACAGAGTTAAGAACTGGTTTCTGGACTCTGGTAGGTCTAACCTGCTCATTTCCAGTGTGGATCCTGTCAGTAAAATATTTAGTTTTTGAGCCCTGAAATGTCATAAAATGTCTGAAGTCTTCTACAGAATGACATGAGTTACTCCTTCCTCCTTCTTTTTCCATTCTCCCAATGCTTAAATGGACCATTCCTTGCTCTTTCTGTCCCAGAGGCAAGACGAGAACCTGAGCCTGGTTCCCAAGGTGCGCTTGGAAAATTCCTATTTCATATGCAGCGCGCTTCCTTCTTAAGTGTTTGCGAAAGGCTACCCAAGGTGGCTGTTTCAGTTTAAAGAAGAAAGAATCGGCAGCGAAATCACCCAAGTCTTTCTGAGCGTATTTCTCTTCTAATGTGTGTTTTAAAGCATCGCTGGAAAAAGGAAGAGAATCGGATGTTTTACAAGCTGCACGCTAAGTTAACGTTGGGTTGAGCAGGACTTCAATTAGCAGAGCAGTGAGTGAAGTCAGTGTCTGTCCTCTGTGACTTGGACGGAGTTGGAGCCTTTCACTTAATCATTTATAACTAATTGCAGCGGCTCTACAGAGTCAACGCAGATCTTTGGAGCGCGCTTACACGAAGCAAGGAATGAGGAGCATATTTCTGCTGGTTTTCAGTGTCTCGCTTTGCAGCTGCGCTCAGACGAATTCTTTTCTTGTCGGTGTCAGACTCGTAAGCTGAAAATCACGCCGCGCTAGCTCGTCAGCTTGATGGTCGTTACCGATGCGTCGTAGAAGGACGGACAGGTTTTACTTTACTTAATAGTCTGCTGTGGCTGCAGAGAATCTGCTCACAAAGCAGTTTAAATACGTAGGGAAGGAGGTATGGATAGACTCTGTAGAGCGAGACCAGCAAAGCTGTTGAGGTTTCCAACATGCTTCTGAAGCGCCCAGATGCCCGTCGACTTAAATGAGCGGCTGTTTGGCAAAAGGAGAGTGAGACTTGAATGCAGTCGTGGATCCAGCCCTTAAATGACCTGCAAGGCTTTAGGGTGAAATTCTGTTTAATACTTCTTCGAGGATTCCTACTGAAGTATCTCCGAAGAGGCTGAAGAATAACACTATTAAGAGTTTAGGAGATGAGAGGATCTCTCTTTTCCACGTGATTTGAAAAGGGGAAAAAAAGGCAGTTTGGAATTTTATTTGGAGGATAAGGAGTTTCTAGGTCCTTGGAGATGTTCTGATTATTTGGGGGCTGAATCTCTGGGGGCTGTTCTGACGTAGGCTCTACCAGTCACAATGCTAGGGGAAAAATAAAGATTGTTTTTAGGTGTGATCCTTCCTTTCATCCACCTCTGGGAGCTCTGGGCAGTGATCTCATGTCCTGCACTGCTGCATGTGGATGAAGAGAAAGCAGAAAGGTTTCTTTTGGATTTTTTTTTTGGAGGGGGGGGGGTTGCCTGCAGTTCTGTCTTCCATCATTTTTCTTGCTCAGCTGTGCCTTGATTGCCTAAAAAAAGTAAATCCACTTCTGTGGTTCTGAGAGGAGCGCGACAGGCTGCCCTGTTTTAAGGGGATAAATATCTCTGTATCGATACCCAGGGGCTAAGAAATGTGTTCTTCTCTTCTAACAAGAAGTGGAATTTAGGAGACTAAATATGACTTAGAAATGCAGTTGGGCTCAGGTTCTTCATTTCCCTTTGTGCAAAGCTCTAACCAGTGGATTAGTGGTCGGTTCCTGCTTCTGGAAGGTGTGGTTGTAGCCCAGGTGTTAGCACATGGATGCATACATCTATCCTGCCGCGTAAAAATGCGTGTAAATCCTGGAGCAGTAAGGAAAAATAGCAAGAAAAGACAAATCTGAGGAGGTGAAAACCAGTTGTAAGCTTAGGTGCTACTTAGAGCCGCACTGAGAACTCATGGTCCAGGGGGTGTTTTGAAAAAGAAACATGTGCTGGCAATGGTATTTTTTTTCTTTTTTTTTTTTCTTGTTTTCCCATTTGATCCGTGCCCCAGCGCGGGAATCACTGAGACACTTCTGCCCCGCGCCAACTGCTGTGGCTGCAGGTGTTCTTACAAATATCCCGAAGGCCCCGTTGGAGTTACTCGGTCGCACTGCAGACCGGATTGCTCCTCTGGCGAGGAACGTTTCCCAGGAAGTTCAAGACTAAGAAGTGCCCAAGGCAGAGCAGGGGCTGAGGTGGCCGTGACCCAAAGCACGGCTGAACCTGCTTCGCCGGCTGCTCCAGAGCCTGTTGTAGTGGCAAACTTGGTTGGGTTTTCACTGGCATAAAATTTCACTGACACTGGAGGAAACCAGAAACGGTTGATTGTGTTGATTTCTAGTGACTTTTTTTCTTAATCTGATGTATTCCTCGTGAGATGAGGTTCTGTTTGTTATCCCTCATGGGGGATACCTCCCTACTGCCGTTTGGTTTCGTGGCACTACCAGTGCCTCAGGGAAGGGATTGAATGTTGGGATTGGAAGGGACCTCTAGAGATCACC
>NW_009719516.1:0-463 GCF_000703405.1 Apaloderma vittatum | reverse complement strand
AATGTATCATCGAAACAGTTGCTGATTGAAATGTCATAACAACCTGACAAGTTCCCCCCATGGCTGTTTCTCTCTGGCAATGAGTCTGTCCTGAGGAGGGGATCCAGCATCTCCACTCTCTGCAGAGGGAAACCAGCAGAGTCCATGTCACCTGGGACACGGGTGAAAACCCACCCCTCGCCTGATCCCCTTCAGATCTGTCCTTATGGATGGGGCATCATGTGTCACAGGGCAGCCGTCTGTATAACGGGCCCTGCTCAGAAGGAAAACCACAGACACTGACTGCTGTGCTGCAGAGATTTATATGTAGGCAGATTAACGATTTTATTTATTTTGTTTAAATACTGTTGTAATTAATCACATAAATACTTGATGGATTATTGATGGATTTGAACATGATTACTGAGAAAAGACACAACAGGTCTGCATGTTAGGAACTAAGGAACCAGTGACCAAGGGAAGG
>NW_009719515.1:5440-6058 GCF_000703405.1 Apaloderma vittatum | reverse complement strand
GGGGCGGGAAGGGAAAAACCCTGGTCATTCCGCAGCCGACATGCAAATGCTCCCACAGAGTCAGCTTCGGAAAAAATACTTCTCCTGTGCAACTGATAGGAAAAAGCAGCACTGATAACTGGACCAGTGCCAACAGCGCACTTGCATAAGCAGAGCCCAGCAGATGGGTGTGATTACTGCAGACAGAATTAATTCAAATTGACAGAAGGTAGAAGCTTTAAGGTAGCCAGGTCGCTGGGAGTGCTCTGAGCAACCTTGTAACAACGGACAGCTTCGGTTCAAACTGGTCATCGCGTCAAGGGCAGCGTCACACACCGCCTTGCAGTTCGGGATGACTCTAACACCCACCCTCCCACACACCCCCGTCTGCCTCCAGCAGCCTCCTCTGCCGAGCAAAGGCTCGGGCTGCAAACCGCCCTCCTAAGCGCTATTTCAACTGCCGGAGCACGGGCAGCTGCGTAACAACAGGCGAGAAGAGGCAGCGAGACGGGATTCCTTCCACTAGCCTGTATGTGCCTATGTTAGAAATTCACCACCGGTTTCCATCAGCTACATGGTTCCCCAGAAGCAGCAAGACAAAGTCCCCTGCGCTTTTTGTATAAACACAGTCCGGCAGCT
>NW_009719515.1:0-5409 GCF_000703405.1 Apaloderma vittatum | reverse complement strand
TCCTAACGTCCCCCGCTGAACAGCCTGGGGAGTTCAACGAATTGTAGTAAACAGCTGGAGAAAACACGATGCTGTCTCAAACCTTTTGCCTCGGATGGTGAGGAAGAACTTGGGTTTGGCTCTTAACTACAGTCTTTTAGAAAAGCTAAGTAACAGCTACAGTAAAGCTGGATTCACAGGGAAAGCTACATGGATTGTGATACCAGACAGCCTGGAATGCAAGGCACAAAAGTTAAAGAGAGGAGGGAAGAAGCAGCAAAGGAAAAAGTATACAAGTATTTCAGAAAAAGCCTAGGTAGCAGCAAGACGATCTTTTTGGCACAGGAAAGAATATTCTGTTTACCTGATCAATATTTCTAAGTATAGCAATTTTGAAGAACTCTAAAGCAGTCCAGAGAGCAGACAGGCTAGTATTTAACTAGCTCAGCCAAATAAAGCTAACTGAAGTTGTTGTAAGTATTGATCAGATTAAAGTTTAATCACATCTGTCCTGCTCAAGACAAATTATCTTGCAAGACAGTGCTTTGTTGGTAGGGAAGAAGAATAAAGCAGACACAGCCAACTGGATACAAAGATGGGCAAAAATCCAGAGTCGTTTTCTCCTTCATGAACAACCTTGATGTTAGCAAAGATCCACTCTTCCCTCTAATCCAATACTGGATGTTACTGCAAAAACACACCAATACAACTCGACCATAATGCAAAAAGATCCATTAGCAAAGAGTTCCCAAAACGAAATCAATCTTTCATTATCTAAGACCTGATTCACATCATCTCAAAAAGACATCCCCAGTCAGATGCCCTACTTGTCTTTCCCAACAGTTCACACAGACATTGCCCTCAGGTTCATGGGAAGCAGAAGCATTTGGTAACAAGGAGGCTGTTCAGACATACAAAAATGTTTCAAGTCTCACCGATATAGCCAGGTTTACTTTGCAATTAGAATGCAAGTGTTCTAATTTTCGAATGTGTCCGGTATCAGCAAATTAATCCCGTGATGAAGTTACAGAAGCAGCTGCTCACAATGCAGCTGCTGATCTCCAACCACCTGTAACAAGCCAAATGGGCGCCTCTCCTACCTCAGCGGTGCCTCACACCAACTCAACTGCAGCAAAAGTCTGAGTCAAAGTCTGACCTTTTAGAGCACACGGCAGAACACGCAACCCAACAGGTACCTGCACACAATGTAGCGGATCACGTTGGCATGGCAGACAAAGATCTCGTAGCTGTCTTCTTCCTGCTTTGCGTCAGCTCTATGAATGAAGTTTCGAAAAGCAGCCTCAATTCGAGCTCCATCTTCGTAATACTGCTAATGGCACAGAGTTCAGAGTTAAACTCAGCTCAGAGCAGCGTGTGCCATTGTCTGCGCTTGCAGATGGGCTGTGTCTTCTAAAGAGTTCTTCACAGGGATGCACAGCCTCTTCACAGAGGCTGAACTAATACTTAAGGATTTTAAGTTATTTTAACTGTTCTGTACGCTTATAGAGGAGAAGATTATGCAATTATCTGAGGTCTGTGATGAAAAGCATCGGCTCAGACATTGCAAGTTATCACTACAGACAATATAAAGTATATTTAAGTAAAAACAAGCATGAAGAAACAAAATGCAAAACGTAAAAAAAATTAAACCAACAAAGCTTTAAGTAGAAAGTTACCACAGCTTCTGGTTTCCAGTGAGAGACTGGAGGGTCTGGCTCTATAGGTGCTCCCTCTCTCAGCAGATCAGTACTAATTTTTTTGACTCCTGAAATATTAAATACATTCAGAAAGAAGCTGTTACTTCACATGCCACTGCAAAAAGCCCCAGAACTCTACAATCAATACACTTCTCAAGGAATTCTTCCTCTCCAGCCTGAAGACCATTTTAGTCTCCACGCTTCCTGTCAAGGTCGTGAAACATCTGTCCAACACAACAGAGAACTGACATTCAGGTAATCGTACCGGAACGTCTGATAAAATACCAGCTAGAATTACATACAGTCAAACACCTTTAGTTTATATTCTGATGAGCCTGAATGGCAGGAGACAAAAAAATAAACAGAAAAACCCTCACCCAAAACTCCATAAAAACAAAGCACCCACATTAAAAAAAACCAAACCAGACCTCTGTCTCTGTGTGTGTGTGTGTGTGTGTGTGTGTGCCACCTTTTCCCCTGCACCCTGGAGAGAAGAGCACACAAGAAGGGCCTGTGAAATACTACAGGAAGTAGTATTGGACTACAGGAGTAGAACTGGAGTTTATGATCCTCTTCTCTCCTGCATTACTGCCCTGAGACTGAGGACTGAGCCCATCTTGCCAAGTGGTGACGGCCTTTTCTTTACAAAACGTCCAAGTGAAGAGCAACCAGGAGAGTTCTGCGCAGCAGCACTTCACTCAGAGGGGCAGATCCCTCTGGTATTTTTAAAGATGAATGGGAAACAAGCAGACTTCGGGTTTCTTTATAAATACAGACATATTCACAGACGGCTGGAAGTTGGCTAAATAACATCTCAACCTACTGGAAGCAGTTTTAAGCATCAGAAGATAATGAAAAACTAACAGAAGGAACTTACCTGGGAGATGTTTGCTTATAATTTCAGTTGTTTCTGTTGCTCTAGTCATGGAGGAGTGGATAATCTGATCGAATTTTAATCCCAAACTTGCCAGCCTTTGTCCAGTCAGTTCAGCCTGCTCTCGACCTTAAAAGCGACATTCATTACATAAATAGGTGACACTCATGTAAGCACCTCACACAAACTACTAGAACAGTTATCCAGTGGACATGAAAGGTCTCCATCAATGTCAGGCTTTTACCTTTCAAAAAGGAACTGGAAAACATTTTAATCAGAGTAACTACTTACTGAAATCATGCTTATTGGCTTGACAATTTCAAGCTGTATTTCCTTCGGCAGGAAAAAGTACTTTGTTCAGCAAAACTGAAACGCATTAAATTGTAAACACTACAACTGAAAGGCAGCAATTTTATTTATATTTTTATATATATATATACACACATCAGAAAATTAACTAAGAGAAACAAAAGCCAGCTCTTAAAAGAAATCTACCCCAAAGTTAGTTGTGGAGGTAAGTTTCAAAGCCTTATCCCTGGGAAATTAATTATGTCAGCTACCAAGAAAATTTACTCCAGCAATCTTAAAATAATTGGAAGTTTCCTTTGTGAAGTTTCTTTACAATTAAGTGTGTTTAGAAGTCTATAAAGCAGGTTTTAAGTTTGGATTTAGAGGATCAAAAATGGAAGAAACAAACTTATTTGTGACGTCTTTTTGCCCCAGAGGATCCAGAAAGTAGATTAAGGTTTGGCAGTGAGACCCAGGGCAGAGCTCAGATACTGACCTGTACTCATCAGGACAGCGGCACGTGAGAAAAGTATTTCTCAAAATGCAGAGTATGATATTTCTAGTAATACGCACCAAGGGGGGTCAGAGTTCTGTCTTTATCAGCTCGGCCATCCACATTATACTGAGAATGACGGATAAGGAATATGTGCCTGGTGGCTTTCGCTTTGCAGTGACCCAAGCGTGAGGCAAGTTCTTCTTCCCCAGTTTCTTCATTTTTCTTTTTGAGGTTGATAAGGGCCAGTGGTTCACGCCTAAACAAACACATTCAAAACGTCATTTTTAGATAGGGGAGACTAAAAGCCAGGGGAATATTATGGATGGATAATCTTGCCTTATTTCTAGATACAGCTGAAGTACCAAGATTTACTGTTTAGACATTTATATGGCAAAATTGATTCAAATAATTGTGTAAGAGTGATAAATGGAAGTTTGCATTAAAAAAAATAAAAAATAAAAAAAGTTAATGCCAGAGGTTAAAAGGTGCAACTGACAGACAGATTTGCTGCTTAGTGACAGCCACCTCTCATTTAATTGGGGAAAAAAGCAACAAACAAACGCAGCAGAAAAAGTTAAATCCTAATACAAACAGACGGCTCACCCTAAAACATACGAAAGCTACAGTCTGCCTGGACAAGATCAGAAACGCTCACAAAGACCCTACATTCAAATTCCTGACAATTCTTGGGATGTTCCATCACAGGTATAATGTTTTTTTTTCGAGAGGACACTGGGCACAGAGGATCTTCCCCTCCCTCCCCCGGTGTCACAGATCAGCGCCACAGATTTCCCGCAGCTGACAGGGACACTGCGCTCAGCATCAGCCCTGTCCAAATCTCCCAGATTAGTCTTCTGGTCCCCCTCTGCACTGATCCTCTACCCCGTTAATACAAATCCTTTTGCTAGGTCTCCCCACCTCAGAGTGTAAATCCCTTGATCTCATATCTAAAGACCAGTTAATTTATTTAATTCATACCAGACCTCACTTCTTCCATTATTATAATTAAACTCAGTTATTTATTTATTTACAGGTTTTTTTAAAGCAAGAATATAAATTTTTTTATGCAGTTCGACACAGAGTAATTCGGTCACAGAGGATTGTCGCTTCACTTACCTATTGCTACAGTTCACGCAGCAACACTGCTTTACTAAAGACACAATATCTGTTAAATAATGAGGCTCAACACACTCCTTAAGCTGCTAAAGTTCAGCAAGGCATTAAAAATGAAACAATAGTCCAATAACAAGAAGTTCCATTGCTATTTCATAAGATACTTCTGATTCAGTAGAAACTATATTGCTGTACATTAGGAAAATGGGAAAAACAGTCTACAAAATTCAAGACTTCAAGCAGGTATAGCCAAAGCCATACCACACCAACTGGTAGGCACCAAGCAGTAGAAAACTAGAATCGTTTTGTGATACTGAATTTACATAACACCCTTCCACTGTTTGCACACCAGCATTTTTTTTTCTAGTACACGCTCCTTAACCACTACTGTTACCGAGCTCTACGGGCTCCGGCAATTGTAACAGCTACGGCAGTCCTAGAATAAGCTCCACTTCCTGAATTGAATTTAAAAAAAAAGTTACAAAATTCTGAAAGCACTTTAGAATCCCTGAAGAAAACGAACCATTTAACGGAACCGGAAAGAGCAGGATCTACAGTTAAACAAGCAGCTTTAGCAGCTCCCTCAGTGTAACTCTGTAACCAGTTACAACCTTATTTATATATATTTTTAATAATTAGGAGGTACATAGCCCTATTTACACAAGCATTTGACTCTGTAGCATCTCAAAAATCAAACCAGGATGCATTGTACAATAAAAATCTGTTAGTGCTTAAGTTTGGATTTACTACGATTAAACCGGAGCCTGACATACGTCTCCCCGGGGAGATAATTCTACCAGATGGAAGCGAAGGGAGCCAAAGCTCAATGCAGATACTCGCCCACTCTAATTAAAGAATCAGAAAAAATGTATTAACCCTTGGGTGAACGTATTTCAACGCTGCGAGGAACAGAGCTGAGCCACGCTCGAAGCAACGTCGCCTTCACGAGGACTTGAGAAGTG
>NW_009719514.1:496-773 GCF_000703405.1 Apaloderma vittatum | reverse complement strand
CCCATTTTTTCTCCCATTTTCCCCCACCGCAGGACATCAAGGACACCCTGGCCAGGTAAGACCCGCGCAGCCGCTCCCCCCCATCCATTTTTTGGGGCAGAAAAAGCAGAATTTGGCGGCGGTTCCGCGTCCCGGCAGGTGCGAAGCGGCGGCGGCGGCGCCGGACGAGCCCGTTTCCGTCCCCATCGAGCTGGAAAAGAATTTCTGCAGCTTCCCCCGGCAATATATCACCCTGCGCAAAATCGCCCGGCGCCTCCTCGGTGAGAAAAAAATCGCT
>NW_009719514.1:0-468 GCF_000703405.1 Apaloderma vittatum | reverse complement strand
CGGCAATATTTCACCCTGCGCAAAATCGCCCGGCGCCTCCTCGGTGAGAAAAAAATCCCCCTCCGCCAAAAAATCCCAATTTTTCACTTTTTTTTGCCCCCTCTCGGTATCTAAAACCCCAAATTTTGACCGGTTTTTGCCCCCTCGGCTCCCTAAAACCCCGAATTCCATCAATTTTTCAGCCCTGTGCTCCCTAAAATATCAAATTTTATCCTTTCGACCTCGCTAAAATCCCAAATTCGATCGATTTTTCGGCCCCGCCCTCCCTAAAATCCCACGTTTTATCGATTTGTCCTCCTTAAACCCCAGATTTTATCAATTTTTTCAGTCTGTGCTTCCTAAAACCCGTCATTTCATCAATTTTTACTCCTTAAAACCCCAAATTATATCAATTTTACCAATATGTGTTCCCTAAAAGCCCTCGTTCTATCAATTTATTGTCCTTAAACCTCCCAATTTTATCAATTT
>NW_009719513.1:0-20485 GCF_000703405.1 Apaloderma vittatum | reverse complement strand
CCGGGGAACCGAAACCGCCTCTTCCTTAGCGTTTTGTTTAGGGTCTGGTAACGCTGGCGGTGCTTGCAGAGGTTCCATGTGGGCAGGCTGAGAAGGAAGCCTTCTAAATTGCCTCTCTTGGAGGTGTCCTGAAATCGTGACCCGTTTCCCAGCTTTGTCGCTGGCTCTGCGAGGTCGGTGGGTGTCGTACCATCGCTGGCCTTGCCAAATTCATTTTCTCCCGGGTGAAAACTGAGCAACGGTAGCTGTAGCAAAAAACGTGCTCAAAGTGTCGACACCATTTGACTCTTTGTAGCATCAAGGACAGTGGAGAACTTAAATTAATGGAGAACTTAAATTGTGTTGGTGTGTGCCACAACGTGTCTGTCACATCACCCCATGATTAACCTTAAAAATTGGTAATATAGAAAATACTGATATTAAGCAATGGAGATCCTGAAGCTTCATGGAGGGGCTGGCATTAAGAGGCTCAGCATAACTGTAAGTCATGAAGACCTCCTCCTTGGTTGTAACTCCTGTTTATTTCCATTCTAGATAAACATCTGATGAAAGAGAATGATAGAAGGACAATTGTAAGTATTTGGGTTTTGTTGAGAAAACTGTATAAAACATGTAACCTACTAGTTTATTATAACCCGAGTGTACATATATTGGATGTGGCTCCCTCACTGGGTGACAGGCGTCAGGCTGGGGCCAGTGTTGTGTGTGTAGTGTTGCAGTTGCCCTGTACACCTCTGCCTCTAGGGGTTTTTGTGTTGGGAGTCTGATTAAGTTATAAATTACCTTAAGGCAGCGGGAACAAAGTTCTTGTATTTAACTTGGTAGGTTTCCGAAAATAAAATTTTAATACTGGTTCAGGTTTAAGCTATTTATTTAATAGATACTGAAATTACGACTTCAGTTGGCATTTATTTTGAATTAAGTTGCAGTCTCTGGGGTGAGTTGTGGCAGGCAGTGTGGATGGTAGCAGCCTCACAGGTGACCCTTGGAAGCTTTTGGGGCTGTAGGAGGGGGGCTGGGAAGGGGAGTGGGGGGCAGGCTGTGAGGTTACCCCAGGGTCAGGCTGCCCTTTGCCTGGTAACGAGAGAGGTGGCATAGGTATGTCAGGGAGAGAAAAAGCAGTGGTCTGCTGAGAGTCACAAAATCTGAGCTGATCCCAATGTCCTGTGAAATAATCTATTTACATTACAGGGAAATAGTGTGCTTGATATGGGGAAAGTATACGTCACATATGCCATTTACTACCGTGTGGTGCTGTTTTTCATCAGATATGTATCGAGGGGAACATTGCAAGTGGAAAAACAACATGCCTGGATTATTTTGCACAAACGAGCAGCATTGAGGTACTGGATATACTCTTCTTTGTCTTTATTTACATCATTAAGCAATTGCTTGTCTTGACAAAATTGACACTTAACTAAGAAGTGTTGTCCCTTCGTAGGCTAATGAAAAAGGAGCAGCAGTGTGAGCCAGTGCACTTACTGATGCTGTTCATTGTCAGATTGTAGAAGAGAAAATTAGATTATACGTGATGTAGTACTGGATGCCACAGTAAAATCTGTGGACTGGAGTTTGCACCTCTGTAAAGTAACAGATGGGTTGGACATGTTTGGACATGCTTGTTTGCTGCTTCATGTCGCTGAAATCTTAGATGTATCTTATAACATGCGGAGAATAGACAAGAAGTCATGCTGTAAAAGTACTGATGTCATGTAACGGAGATCCCAGTAAATGGATCGCTTTTTTGAAAAATAAAAATTCTGTTAGAATTGTTTCTGGAGATCTTAGACTGGGATGGTATGTGTTTTCATACTGCTTAGAACAAGATTAGGGGAAGGGCAGGGTTACTGTATTTTAAATAAAATCAAGATCAAGGCTCAGTGAGCAATTGCTTTTGTGTACATCAGATATTAAAACTTCTCCTGGCAGACCTGGGAACACATTTGATAATAAGTCTTAGGATTCCTCTTGGAGTAAATAACTGTTAACCCAAGGGATAGCAAAGGTTAATTTGCATATAGCGCAATATTTTTTAAAATGCTAGTTAACTTCCCGGGCTTATCGGATTCTCTTAGACCGGGCTCTACAGTATTGTTGGGGTTTTAGACCTGTTCGAACCAGGTGAGCCTCTTGTGATTTCACCTATTCAGGGTAGAAGCTTTTCAGATTATTTTTGTAAAAGTTGGGAATACATTATATTTGTTAGATCACAGAAATAAGCAAACAGAAAAGTACTAGTGATAGCAGTCCTCCTTTCCTTAGCTGATGAAGCGTTACTCTCTGAGACATGAATTTGTGACAAAATGAGCAGGTCACTGAAATGCAACCAGTACTCAGCTAAGCCCTTCTTTCTCTTACATGTGACTGATTTTCACTCATAAAAGGGAAATTATATCCAGGCTCATAAAGTAATCAATCCAGTGTTTTATTCTGGTGATTTAAAAATGCTGACAAAATGTTACATAATGATATTTCTCTATTTTTTGAACACTGTTCATCATCACCTTTTGAATTACAGGATTCAGTGCTCCTTTTTGAAGGGAGTTGAGCTTTCCAGTACAAGTTCTGAATACTCTGACTAGTTGAATGAGTATTCATTAATTTGACCTTACAAGTCTACAACTATATTAAAGTGTATTGAATCTAAAACATGTTTAACCTGTGGTAATTCTTTTTAACAAGGTTTTGACAGAACCGGTGACTAAGTGGAGAAATGTTCGTGGTCATAATATCCTGGTAAGTGGCAGAAAGTATTTCTACAATTACAGTTACAGTTCTTTTAGAAAGAAATGCATGAGGACTTCTTGCCAATCAGCAAAACTGTTACACAAGGTGTGGTCATAATCTCATACAGCAAAAAATAAAGCTTCATGATGCAAAAGATCTCTTACTGTGATTAAGACACGCCTATAATAGAAACATTGCTTATAAGATGT
This sequence comes from Apaloderma vittatum, assembly GCF_000703405.1. Lineage (NCBI taxonomy): Eukaryota > Metazoa > Chordata > Aves > Trogoniformes > Trogonidae > Apaloderma > Apaloderma vittatum. Next base: position 17,549 of record NW_009719513.1, on the reverse strand, counting down.
GGTTTTGGCAAGGACTGGGTCTTTTCTTGGGTATGAGCTGAAGAAATTCACGGAAAGGTAAGCCCTGGGTGTGACAGTTATTTTTAAATCTACTTATGCCTGTTTCAAAGAAGGGAAGAATGTCGCACAGAAATTGAGGAGTGGATCTGATCAGCTAATGTTTAACTGCTGAAGATAAGGAAAATTCAGTCCTGTGAGGTGTCTTCTGGTAGTCACTGTTTCTTGGAACCGCTCCCCACAAGTATGTCCCTTTGTCACAGCTGTGCTCAGAGACAGCAGCCAGGGCCCTGACTGCATCAGCAGAGATGCTTTTGCTGAGGTGGTCAAAGTGGTTTCTGATGTCAGTCTTCCCTGCCTGGATGATCACCTCCACTACCAAAATCTCACTGCTGGCTGAGATGAGTGTCTGTGCACAAGCTCGTGTGGACACACCCCAATCCACACATGCCCGAACGTGTGTCAGGTACCATCACTGCTAGCATAGACACTGGAGCTGCTGATGCTTTACTTTCTTATTAGTAAAGCGATGGGGCCTGCTTGGCTGTGTCGCACATCTCTGCAGCGATCGGTGCACGTGAGAGTGCTTTCTCATTCTGATCCTGGGCAGGGAACAAGGGAGAAGATCAGATCTGTGGACTGAAGCCAAGCTGCTGACTTAAAGCTTGTCACCTCAGCACACAGACCCCAAATGAGGTTCTGAGTCAGATCTTATCTCTGCTTTGCAGGATAGACTGTTGCTTGTAAGCGTATGCATGTGTGAGTGTGTGTGGAATTGCATCAGTCGGAAGGAGTGGAAGATCTGGGAACTCCTTTGAGGATCCTTTGTGTTATAAGTCATCATTTCTGAGGCCCAGACCGTACTGACTGGAAGCATTATCTGCATTTCTCAGTGGTCTGGGTACACTGAGAGTCTGTCAGTATGCAAAAATAGAGTAGATACACTTTTTAAATTACTAACATTTTTGAATTGCATCAAATGAGCCGTGCCTTGGTTCTGACTGTTCCAGGTGCAGAGTAACTAATTCCTGTTGACTTCAGTGAGTGCTCCAAGTGCCCTGCTCAGTGTCTCTAAGGACCAGGACTGTAATTCCTAAATTTGCAAACGATCACTTAATTCTTGTTAAATTTGTTGTCAGCTGTTTTAGTGTACTTCTTTTAGCAGTTCTGCTGTTGTGCAAAAGCTTACTAAATACACAACTTCACTTTTTTTGCTGTTTGACCTAACAGAAATGTCTATCTCACTTCCATCTCTAACCCCAGGGCTTAATGTACCAAGATGCATCAAGATGGGGGATAACTTTGCAGACTTATATACAGCTTACAATGTTGGAGCAGCATACCAGGCCAATGGTAAATAAATGTATTTTCCTTTTAATTTAAAAATGAATTAGATGAGATTATGAGTAATAAATACTTTTAACCTGATATTAAAATGTTAGGATGCTGTTTGTTCCTGCAGTAAGAATGATTTTTTTTATGGTACAGAGATGTTCTTCATATACCCAACATGTGCTCCAGGGACAAAACATCTGCCTCTTACCCACTCAGAATTTCTGTTTCCCCAAATTAATAGTGCTTCTGTTGCATCACCTTTATGAGCTAGACTTGCACAAATCTCTTCATCATCACATGTCAGTGATTTGTCTGTAATTGGAGTCCATATAAATTTAGCTATTTCAACTCTTTGGCAGACATTAAACAAACTTAAAGATAGTGGTAATATTCATTCTACGGCTCCATGCTGTCTGGCACAAACGTAGCCATTTCTTCTTGTGCTGGTCCAAAATACTTCCACTAAAATTTTCTGTAGCTTTTTTTTCAGATGGTTTGCAACCTTTTTTTCTTGTAGGTTTTTTTTTTCTTTTTCTGTATTGATTCACACATTCTGTCTTTTTACCAAGATCTGTTAATTTCTCTTCCCTTCAAACCTGTTCCACTGCATTCTGTGCTCAGTCTTCCATTCCCTGATTACAAGATCTGATCTTAGGTGGCACACTTATGTCTTAATGACTGGTTGTGCGTTATATTTTCTGAATTTGTGTCAGGGCAAACTTTCAGAAGCAGAGAGTGTCAGAGAATCTCTCCTCCAAAATGTAATGATGTTTGAACACGTGCAAGACTGGCTGAGGCCAGTTGCAATTATTTCTTTGAGAAGTTCTGTTTTGTTGTTACAGTTTTTCTAAAGTTAGGCCTGTGCTGTTGACACACCTGAAGGTGGCAACACTTCAGGGGGCAATAATTCTTGGTGCTCTATAAATTCTAAGCGGATTACTGTTTTTTTGTACCCCTAGTTCACTTCAGCTGCTCAGTTGAATGCTTCTGCAGATACCTTTGAAACTTGCGTACAAATAACAAATTAGTTATGTAGGTATTTAATAATGCAGCGGCCATAACTAAGACTAGGAAGACGTGTTTTGTGGTTCTCACTCTCTCAGTAAATTTGCTTATCATGAGATCTGGAAGAATGCTATGTATTTTGTAATGTAAAGGACGTTTTATCCAGTATGAGCCTGAAAAAAACCAGACACGCTGAAAAATACAGACTAGTGACTGTCAAGTTTTGTTTTGTAGATTTCCCCTGTAAGAATGATGGAACGTTCAATTCACAGTGCAAAATACATTTTTGTAGAAAATTTGTATCGAAGGTATGGTATATGGTTTTCTACTTTTAATTTCTTCGCTTAATTAGATTAAGAATTTATATCTAATTGACTGGTGATTTCTTTGGTAATTACCATCTAAGTGGACGGTGAAATCTGTCAGTTCTGTGTTGGAGTGGCTGTGTGCTTTGAATGGGAAAGGCTGCCCACTGGCAGAATAAAGCCGGTAGGACATGGGCCAGGCTAGATCCTTTTTCGGAAGTGCTCTTGTGTATTTAGAAGTTATCTGCTCTCCAGCTGAGTACAAGAGTCTTACTTAAATTGAAGCAAACACATACTGAGCAGGTGAAAACCCATGAGGACTGAAAGAATAACACTACAGGAAGTGAGAGAACTAGAGAGCGTTACCCAACCTATTGTTCAGGGTTGGCGTTTTTTGCAGTTAGGAACTTGAGTCGCGTGCTGTTGCTCAGAATCAGGATTCACAGGATCAAATAAGCTGCAAACCTTGGTAGGCTAGCCAGTAAGGAAAGAACCAGAGCTGTTTGTCTTTAAATGTCACCTTCTGCATGAGCTTCCCACTCGCAGCTGTGCTTGGGCCAGAGGTAGAGTGGTTGGGCCTATTCCAGGTTATTTTCTTCTGGGGGATAGGACTGTGGCCTGAAATAGAAAAAGCAGTTGTTCCCTGCACAGTGTGTAACTTGTGCAGCCCATGCTAACTAAAACGGTGCAGTGATCCGCACTGATTTGGATTTGTAGTTTGTTTTGTTTGGAATGCTGACCTTCCATTGAGAAGTGTTTGTTACAGATGGTTTTAATGGATTTTTCCAGTAGTCTTGAACGATAAAACTACTTTCTTGCCCCTGTCTGCAGTGAGAATGGCTGCACACCACAAGATGGCATCCGTGCTACATAAGCTTCTAATCTGTTGCTGGAGCAGCTTTGAAAGTTGAGAGACACACAGTAAAATGTGAGGCAAGCAGACGTTATTTATTCCAGTCTGTCTACAGCGGAGGTGTACTGGAATGCCTTTCTTAGTTTTAATTTTTTTTATTTTACTTTTTAGACAAAAATGCTTTTGTCCCAAAGACTGAGAATTTTGTTGCTATGAGGCTAAGTCTGCTTGCGTTAACTCTATATATTTTGTAACATTTTTAAGAGCATCTAAGATGTTCTGTGGCTTCAGCACTTTTTAGTGTTGCACAGAAGACATTTGCTTTGTTTTGTTACAGCAAACTAGAAGCCAGCTGATGCTACCAACAGCAAACCAAAATATGATAAGGGTGTGTAAAAGGATTATAAATAAAACAAGGAGAAATTGGGGCTACATGAAAATAGCCGTTCTGAGTCACATAAAAAAATAAGTAAATCTCTTCTCCCTTATATCCTGTCTCCAGCAGTGGCCAAAAGTACGTGGAAGGAGTGTAAGACCAGGGTGAGCATATGTGATAATTTTGGTGTATATTCAGTAACTTGCAGTTTAGGACCTTCCTTATCAAGCAGTGGTTTCTCAGTATTCAGTAACCCCAGGGGATTTCTTTTTCATGAACCTGTCTGGTTTCCCTCAAGCTTGTGTAAACCTTTAGTTTCCAGGATGTCCTATGTCAAGCAGTTCCATAGCTTTGCTCCATGTCATTTGATCACTGCCCTGTCCTATGTGCTGTAGTTCTTCAAAGATCATCTAGACTTGTCTCAAAAACTAGTATTTACTTCTGTGTACAGGAATGAAAATGACATATAAGAAAAGACAGGATAATAATGGGAGTCAAATGTGATTCTTGCAAGTATCTGGCAAGGAGCTTCCAGGAGGGAGATGGAAATACCAGTGCTTTCATACACAGCTTTTATGAGAGCTTTTTAAAATTTCTTTTTACACTTGTAACTGCTCATTCATGATCTATGAACTGAAACAGGTGTGAAGCTGAGATACTGGCATGATCAAAGAGACAAAACGAGCTTGAAAGGCTGGGAGAATACGCTTGTTACCTGTGGGCACATCAGGTGCAAACACAAGAAATGGGAGTTACTGAAATTGCAAGACTGTAATAGCAAAAGAATAATTAGATACAAAAAGGCTGTGGATACATTAAGGGCTAAAAATTAGAAGGTGGTGTCTTAGCCATCAAAGGAACAAAGAGAAAATACAAACTTTGCTCTTAATGCTTTTATATAGGAGGATAATAGTGCCCTGTGGCGAGGAAAAAGGCTTTGTAACTTAAAACGTTTGCTTCTCATGCTGTGTTCTTTTTGTTCAACCACGGCACAAAAATTTTAAAAATCATTCTGTAACTAAATGGACTTTGCAAAGGAAAATATCCTCCAGAGGCTCTTTCTTTCCTTGTTACTGTTTTCTAGAAGGAATCTCCTGTCTGTCGGGGAGTGTTCCTAATTCCTCTCTAGGCTAGTTAACGTGCAAAAATGATTCAAAGACCACAGGAGAGGTTGCCCGCTTTAGAATTTGAATTGTGCTTGTCTGATGGAATGTCTGGAAAACAAAACTTACCTGACATACCTTTAAATTTTGCTGAAACTTTCATCAAAAAAACCTTTCAGGCTTAAGGCATTCAACAGGTGTTTTCAGCAAAGGGATTGTTAAATGGCTTTATGGAAGGCATTTTCACATTAAAAGTATGTAAAAATTAAATAGAACTTTTGTTATTCAAAATAAGACTCGGACTGAATGGGGTAAGCCTGCTGCAGAGAGCAGAGATTATTTTCTGCCTTCTTTCTGTAAGAGAAGGTAGTGCTTAGGGTCCCATTCTTAAAGATGGAAAAGAATCCCTTGCTATCTCTAATCTGAATCCCTTGCTATCTCTAATCTACACAAGCTCTTCTCATTTAGCAGAATGACTGGTTTAAGCACGGGATGAAGAGCTGTGGGAATATCAGGAATACCAGCTCTTCTTTGACCCAGCGTCATTGGTATTTGTGTTTTGGCTTTGCAGGCTTTTTCCCAGAGAGAGAAATAGAGTAAGATTTACGACGATGGTGGAAGGCTTAAATTGTGAGGAATTGCTGTGAGCTGCCCCGGCATACAGAGATATGCATGAGTGTCAAAGTTCTTACTGCCATTGCACATCTGAATTTAGCACTGAAAGACACGCTTACGTTAGGTGTAAAACTGTAGAAGACTTTTAAATGTGTCACGTGAGTATGCATGATAAGTTATAGGCTAAGCACTAGCAATTCACTTGGTTTGATTTGAATGGAGCTCATTCCCTTCATGTTTAACTTTTACAGTAAAAACTTTACTTGGTAGGAGTCAAATGTCAGCAAACTTTGGAAATCAAAACACCTTTTTGTGCCTTTCACATTACCCCTATCTTTATGGATCTTGAGTCAGATCCAAATTCCTCAAAAGATTATCCAGGAGGCTCCACCGACACAGAGAAGGCAAAGGCATGTTGCCTGCAGGACAGGTCAACACAGAATTGACCTGGATGTGTTTGGCTTTTAGAGTAAGAATAGCAGGGCTTTTTCTTATCTCTAATTCCTATTTTCCTCATATATCTTGGAGAAAAGTAACAGAAAAGTAGCAGTATTTGGGTCATGTATATACTTGCTACCCAGAAACCTGTAAGACTGATCTATTAGAAGAATTGCAGTGAATTGAGTCACCCCTTTTCTTGGGTGCTTTGGGAGGCAAGATACTCAGCTGGATGGCAGATAAAGAAGGGAGATGGTATGAATATGGGGTTTGCTTTCTTGCATGCTTAAATGGAAATACCTGGAAATGCACAGTTTTGCAAGTGCTCAAAGCATGTCTCCAGGAGAATGGTTTAGAGATTTCTGGAATCTTTTTCTTCAGTACTCCTTAAAATATTGCAGCAGGTCTTAATTATTCAGCTGGAGAGGACAGGAGCCTCTCGACTCCATCTTTTTTAATATTTCTATTACAGAGTCATTTGGGAAAGAGGGTGGAGTATGTGTTACTGTCGCCAGTTGGAGACAGGATACTGTAAAACTAGTAATATTGGACTGATTAAGAATGTGTTAATAGGTGAAAATTCCAATCCTACTATAAGCGCAGAGATGTGATTCTTATTATGTGCTCTGTAGACTCCCTTTTACGTGAGTTGTTTGATATTTTATTATTCTTATGACGATAACTTTGGGACAGGTGTCTGATATTGTCTGTGCTCTGTGAATACAGAGTTCAAATTAAGCATGGTGAATATTTCAGTATTCGTGCTACAATTCTATTTCTTACAGTGGGAGTAAATTTTATTTGCATGGTGTCATTAAATTTTTCACTGCTCTTTATTATGGCTTCTGTAATGAATTGCCAGTACTGCGTAGTAAATCAAGCCTTTCTGGTGACTTGCACTGTAGCAGATATGTATTTGAAATTATTCTGGTATAAAGAACTTGAGCAATAAACACCATTGAAACTAATTTTTTCTTCCTATATAAACGTCAGTGTGGCAATGTTTTTCTTCCTAGTCACCAGGTAATTATTTCCTAATAGTAGTGGGAAAAATAAGTAATGTTTGTAACTGTCAATAGAAAGTTTGTGTTCAGTAAATTTGTTTTTTTAAAAAAGAAAAATATTTGGTCTTTGTTTTTCATAAAGAGTGCTTTATGAGGCTTTCAGTTGGGTGGGCATAATCTTGGTCTTATTTTCACTTTACATATGCTGGAGGAAACTGGGAGTAATTCTAGTCAGGTGAAAAAAAAATGTGAATTTCGAATTGATCTGTGCATGCTGTTCAGTGAGTGATGACTTTTATATTTATTCAGCGGAAAAATGCCAGAGGTGGATTATGTTGTCCTAACGGAATGGTTCGACTGGATCCAGAACAACACTGACGTTTCGGTTGATTTGATAGGTAAAATCTTAATGGGACCTGCAGGGGTATGTTTGTGGTGAGTTTCCTTAATGGGAGAAAAAGTAATTATTGTTTCTTGGGTCATAAATATTCATGCTATTCGACACAATAGTGGTTGCAATGTGTAGCATCAGACAGGATGAATTTGTGGGTGGTTCCTGGATTGAGTAACAGTAACGCCAAAGGGGGGGTTCAGTGGTGGCACCCAGGTCAGGATTCTTTCCTTCTGTAGTGTGTGAAGTAAGTTTCTTTGCTTTTAAAGCCGATTCTTGAACATAACTCTTGCATTTTTTGTAATGATAGTTTATCTGCAGACTTCTCCTGAAGTTTGTTATGAGAGATTGAAGAGAAGATGCAGAGAAGAGGAAAAGATCATTCCACTGGTAAGGAGTTCCTTCAATACATGGGGTTACAATGAGCTTTAAAAACATAATGATTCTAATCTAAATACTAAAAATCATATCCCGAGTGTATTCTCAAAACGTGGTGCTGTTGTTTCCACTGCAAGCTAAAACTATTTAATTTTGATTTGTTTAAAAAAAAAAAGATCTGTCTTGCACACTGACTTTCCCAAGTGTTTCATTTTAGTAATCAGTGTACTGTAGCTGACTGGTTAGGTGAAGTATTAATCAACTGCTCATCTTCTCCACGATGTAAAAAGACCATTGCTTTTGTAACATTAAATGGTGTAAAAGTACCCAGTCAAAGCACAAATACCTGTGCATGCAGGTGCTGAAGATGTATGTGGGCACTTTCTGTTGTTTGCTGTTACCAGGATGTTGATCTGTGAAAAATGTCTCTTCTTGTGTCTGAAAAGAAGCAACTTCTTGAACATTATTAGTTTTAGTTACCTGACTAAAAATAAAATTTTGCCCTGGAGGACAAATACTTTCTACAGTGGATTTGAAGAGACATTGGGTTACTTTGCAGCTCTACTGAGAGGCAGGGGGAGAGCATAATTATAAGTGAAAAATGTTAAGTGGTCTTTGTGGGGAAAAAAAAGTCAAACTAGTGTTGATGACAGGCAGAAGTGCTTTTAGAGGAAATCGAGTCAGAGTTAGCAGGAAGTGAACTGGGAATTTTAGGAACGTATATTGACACAGAAAGTGCCTTCAATACATATTCTTTGCAGTCTTGCCTTTTTTGTCCGTCCTTCTCTGTGTTATATTTTTCTCTGTAAAATCTTGAGCTGTGTTATACCTATGGGAGAGAAAGACGTTTCTTGATCTTAAAAGGAGCTGAGAGCCCTCTGCTCCTCTAAGCTGTGTCTTTCATGTTCATCATGTAGTAAAGCCTTATATAGAGAATTAATTTTTCTCTGAAATCTTCTGATGCTTTTCATTTTTGTTAGTGGAAATGTCTGATGTTGGCTTTTATAGAACTACTATAACTACTTTTATATTAATTCCTATAACTACTTCTATATTAACTACTTACCCAATGTATAAAAACTGCGATGTGCGATTCATCCCTGGGCATATGTGTTATTTTACTGCCTCTTTTCTAGGAATATTTAGAAGCTATTCATCAGCTCTACGAAGAGTGGCTCATTAAACATACACTGTTTGAAGTGTCTTGCCCAGTGCTTGTGAGTATTATTTTAGTTATAGTCAACTAAGCATATGGAGCGTATCTTCAAATATTTAGAGTGTTTATTTAGTGGTAAAAGTAAATAGATCTGCTTTTCTAATACCTTGGGAGGAGAACCTCAGAACAATATTTACAGCTATCCATAATACGTAGCATAAAAGTTAGATCTTGCATCTCTTGGGTGGAACTGAAGAATCTGTTCACTGTGCTTGTTTGCAGGATGAGGTATGTAGCTTTTCAATGAATGCCAAATTCTGAACAGAAGGCTAATTGGATAGATCTCTAGGAGTGTATCAGTTCAACTTCAGTGGTAACGCTGTTCTGTTTTGCTAAAAAACAACCACGTTTCATGGTGTCAATTATTTCTAATGTTAATTTTCTTCTTTTCAAGGTTATTGGAGCTGACCACGACATGCAGAAAATGATAGAAAAGTATGAAGAAAACCGGGACCAAATACTAAACCCATATAATATGCAACATGGTTTATAGAAGTCTGTGATTATTGTATTTAAAAAAAAGATGTGTATGAAGTCTGATTTGGGGCAATTCTAAATATTTTTAATACTTCTAAATATGACGGTTTTTGCTTTTGAATTATGCTTTGTAGAATGTTGTGGAATTACTGCTATGAAATGTTCAGATACAAGTCTTAGAATATAAGCCAATTCCCTGTCACGGTTTTAGGTTCTCCATCAGCTTTAGTGTGGCAATTCTATTCAGCTAAAATAATTTCTCCATTTCCCACTTCACTGCTGCTTCCCATAAGTAAACTAAGTTTCTTCTTTTTTTCCCAAAGACAACCCCATTTTTGTAGTTTGAAAGAAACAGCTCTATGTAAGAGGTGGGATGTCCTTTTGTATTACTACAGGAAGGAAATGAAGTGCATCAAATTAAAGTAGCTTTGTTAAATAGATCTTACCAGGTTGAAGTAGGGGTTTTACTCTAATCCTGCCTAAACTGGTGCAGTTTAATTCAATTCAGTAAGTTTCTTGTGCTTTGCGTGAAATCACAATGTAGCTGTAGTTCCATTGGTATAGTCCCACTGAATTCAGTGGCAAAAAAGAGTAATAGTTTTCATAAGTGATTCCTGAATGGCTCTGAGGCTTTTTTTAAGTCAGGCTTTTCAAAGGGCTTATTTTTTTTCTAGTGTTCGTTGGCCTTGCTATGGCTGGGTTGAGGACTGGTGAAAATATAGGGTGCACAGAACTATATCTGTTGTTCTTTTCAAATGGTTATAAAAAACCCTGAAATTCATTGATTTATTAACTATTTTTGATTCTTCAGTTGTACTTTTATAATTAAACAAACCCCAGATCGTTCTTTGAGTTTCTATCTTAGTTTATGTGGCTTACAGGTACTTCAAGAGTAGAGAAAAACAGTGGGCACTTAATTCTTGCATTTGTTAGCTAAACGGTTGAGTTGTTCTTAACTTCTGCTTTACCCTCTGAGTGTTGTCTTCAAGACAATCCTTTTAATGCAGCAGTTCTGACTATTTGCACATTACTTTTCCTGTTTGAGGGGAATGATTCCTGAAGTAGAGTGTATATATATTTTTTTCCTCCGTACTAGTTTAGGTTGGTTTCATTGGAGCAAATGAGGTTAACAGCACATTAAAGCACACTTGTATTAATATTAGTTGAGATCTGTTGTAGCTTTGTAGTGAATGCTCCTAAAAATGGCCAGTGTCCCAGACTTTAGTTAGCACTTTCATCACTTATTACAGACGTTGACTGTTAACTTGTTGGAGGATATAAATTTTCAGTTACTTGGCTTTTCCATGTTCTACCTGATTTTGAACAATATCTGATGATAAGACATTTGGAGATCATTTCACTGCTTCTGTTTTGTGGTTTTGTGGTATGCCTAAAAATGATTGTATTGAAATGACTGCACCATTCTCCAACTCAGGAAAGGCAGTTTATTTCTTGTTATTTCCATCTGGTGGGATATTTATTTTCCAGATCTGTACAACTTACTGATCAGTGCACTGAGAGAGCATTTTCTAGTGAAGTACTAAATTGGTATACTAAAGCTTGTGAACTTAGTATTGCCATTCTATTGTTCTGTTGTAAATCTTTAGAATTCTAGCTTAAAAGTAAGATTTTGTGTAATAAGTAATTATCTCATTGAAGCTTATTTGTAGAGAGATAGTAGTCATTCTTGAAACCTTCTGTTAACCTTTCAAACTTTTTTCTTCTGTAAGAGACCAAAATAACTATTTATTGGGAAATAATTCTATAAATTTCAAGTTCAGTCATCTATGATTTGTTCTTAATTCTGATTTTATTATGGGTTGTAGAACCCAAGGATGTGTATTTTGCATACAGTCCAGAAAATGCTGCTTAATTGTGTTGTACAAAGAATCTTGTAGAACAATGTTTTTATCTTTTGGAATTTGAAAGAAATGTATCCTTTTGAGTCAGATGCTTCCTCCCTCCCTTTATTATATCAAAACAGTAGTTTGGATGGAGGTTATTGATATTGATAATTATAATGGAATATGAAGGAATAATTTATATAACTTATTTATAAAAAGTTACAGGGAGCACTTTTTTTGCTGTTAATGTACAGATTTTCATCTACAGGGAGGTCAGTGTAATTAATGAAAACTGGGAACAAAACTGAAGAGGTTGCTTGTAATGTGTCATAAATGCAAAATGTTTGCGGTTTGCTATAGATGTGTAGATAAAAATACTGCAGTAACTGAATAGCTGGAATTTACTTGCTTTTGTTTCTTGAAATCTCTCAGTTGATGAGGGAGGGGAAAAAGGGCTAGCAGCATTAGTCTGGTACCTATTTTGACTGTCTAAGAAGCAGTGATTGGGTAGCGAGTTGCAAAATACCATAGAAAGTGCTCGTTTCTGTCAGCAGACTGAACTTGAGTACAGTGGAATTGATAATATAAACAAGCTGCCGCTTGTCTTGGCTTTTAAAATTTGATCTCTAAGTTGGATGCAGCTTATACTTGTTGGCTGGACCACAGATAACTGGTTTTGCATACATTCTGGCTACTCTAGAGTACGTTGTAGGAATAGATGCCTGGAAGATGTGTGTTTTCATTACTTTTTTCACAATGAGCTCCACATTTAAACTGCAATATGTGTGAGAAGGAATTATCTCCTCCTGCATTGCCTTTTCTTTGTTACATACTTAGTGTGAATAGATGACATCTTCTCCAGACTGTGGTATTTTCTCTGTCCTGGTCAAGGTGTGTTACAAATCATTAATGTCTGGAAATAGTATATAAATTGATTTGAGGTAAGATAGACTGACAAAAATTAAAACATTTTATAGTTGAATTTCTTTTCACTGGTGTAATTTGCACACAAAACTACCAACACCAGGAAATAATCCAGCATCTCTCTTCAGTGCACTTCCTCCAGGAACCGCAGGAAGCGCTGGCTATTTTGCCATCTGCTGCTATTGAAAGATTCAGACCTGGGCTCTTTTGTCCCTCTCCTGAATAATGGCTCCCTCAGCAAGGTACTGTCCTGGTTCCTGATTTCAAGAATCTAGTCCTTCCTGTAGTGGATGGAGGTTTAAGTAAACATTGTGCATTTTTAAAGTGAGATAAAGTCAGGTGAGAATTATGGCGGTGGATTGTTTTGTGGTTTTTTTTTCCCCAAGATTTGAGGGGGCTGACAAAGTTGCGAGGTTTGGGGTTTTTTTTCTTTAAAATAAAAAGGTTAGTCTCAGAACCAAAGCTAAAGTTTAATGAAGGCTAGCAGTAGGGCATTAATGGAGTTAGATGTCCAAGACAGCGTATTTTCAGGTGGTAGTCTTTAGTTTCCCTTGGGTTGGTTTTTGATGTGTAAATTGCTGTTAAATACCTCCCTTTATGGCTACAGTAAAGATAAAAATGGGATGGGAGGTATATGAATCCTGTAGTGCTACCGGTGGTCATCTAAATGCTTAAGAGACATCTTCATTTGTGAAGAGAAGGGTTTTTTGCAGCTTTAGAGTTCCTGAATAATTGACACAGTACGAGATTTAAAACATGTAATTTTAATAACCCCCACGGGGGGAAATACAGCTTATAAACCCCAAAATGGTTAGGAAGAACAGGGGGGTACTTCAAAAGAGCAAGGACGTTTTGGTGGGTTGACCCAGCCAGCAGCTAAGCACTTAAACGGCTGCTTGCTCCCCTCTTCCCCAGCAGGACAGGGGAGAATATGAAATGCAAAATCAAGAGGGCTTTTGGGTTGAGATAGCTGTTGAGTAAGTGAAGAAGGGGGGAAAAAACAAGTGATGCAATTGCAGTAACTCACCACTTCCCACAATCAGACTGATGTGCAGCTGCCTTGAGCAATGGCTACCTTGGTGGACAAAAACCCACCACATTCTGCTACCTCCATTTTACTAAGAGGCACACTGCTGTGCTGTGTGGCACAGTACGGTACATCGCTTTGGCCACCTCAGGTCACCTGTCCCAGCTGTGTCCTCTCGCCCAGTTACTCACTGCAGGGTTGAGGGGTATAGTTGGGAAAAGAGAAAGCTGTGCCACTGTGCAAGCACTGCTCGGCAATAGCCAAAACACTGGCTTTAGCTACACACCCCAAACACACCACCACAGGGGCTGCTATTCAGAAAGTTTTCTTAAGCCTAGCCAGACCCAGTATGGAAGTTAATCTGTGTATGCATGTTCATAATAGCTATTTCTCTCAACCCCACCCAGAGCTGAAGGCAGTCCTGTGATTTGATGTTAGCTTGATCAAAGGTTTATTCCTCTTAGACTGCTGGAACTGGGTGATGACAAGACTTCAACAACTGGTTGTTTGGAAAGCATATATTTACGTTTTAGCTCCTGAGGTTTTTTTTCTACTGTAATCCATGTGCTCGTCTTTGAATTTTTGGGGGATGTTATCAAAATTTCTAAACCTATTTTCAACTGAAAATAAAAGCAAGATTAGCTCAGAGCACAACTTCACAGGAATGTAATGAGTTAATGCAAGTACACTGCATTACAGTACAACTCATTCCTCAGAAGGAATCTGGCTAAGGAATTAAATGAATTTAAATTTATGCAAGTTGCTTACGCTTTAGAAAGGGGATCAGGTTTCAGTGCCAACAGTTTCAGATGACAAAGGGGACATGAAGAATTTGCCCAACTGTGTCCCTTTTTAATTGTCCAAAAGGGGTGGTGGTATGGATGTTTTTTTTTTCCCAAAAATTTTGAGACAGCTAATCATCTCCTTGAAAAGGTGATCAAGGCCACAAGTGGCGGGGAGGGAAACCTGGTCAGATTACAGATAAAGCACTGGTAGAATCAAGTGTGACGACATAACATTCCTCGGTCAGTTTTGTCAATAATAACATAAGGCTCCTGGATTTCATTTACTTTTGAATTATAGTTCTCCAGCTTTACTGCACTGGATTTGGGAGAGTCACGTTCAGGTTGCAAGCGGTTCTTTCTGCCCTGTGTGCTGGTACTTGTGTGTGAAGAGTGAACATCAATACTTTGTGGTGGAATATAGGTGAGGTTAGGAGGCTCTCTAATGTGTCGGAAGCACTCAGCAGCTGTATGTGCAGAAGGAGCATCCATTAATAGTCTCTCACTGTCAGAACCAGTGGTGGGATCCTCCACATTCCCTGTAGTACAGCAAAGATCTGAAGATGGCTCAATATGTGCAGCATTAGTCAGATATGTGTGTTTTATTTTAGAGTGATTAAATTCTCTTACATGCCGGTCACTCATATGGGCGTATGATACTGAGTCATGCTGGCCAGTTTCCTCTACTGGATACATAAGGTCTTCCTGAGCGTCCTTAATTTGTAGTTTTGTGAAGGTTAAAGACAGCTCACAAACTTCCTCTTCCCTAGGGACACTGGAGCTTTGGACAGGTGCAATGTCCTGGTACGGTAGAGACTTCAGCTCATTGGGCTCATCGGCAGGGTCTGAGTCTATGCAGTTTATGGCATCGTTAATTTCTGCTTCAATTGATTCTTCAGGGACTTCTTGAGCTTTGTACTCCAAAGTGCTTCTGCTGTCACGAGAGCTGTCAGCAAATATTGCAAAGGCTGGCGGACCGCTTGCTCCCGGTGAGAGTGGCACAGGCCTGATCTCATTTGCAGTTGACTCCGCAGTGACTGCCAAAACACATTCTTCACTTAGACTGACTCTTGGCTTTTTTTCAAAAGCTTTTGGAGAAAGATTCTCACTGAAAATAGGTGTTTGTCTTATGACAATGTCACTGTATTTGATCAAGAAGTCCTCGCTGTCTGAGCATTTGCCCGGAAATCGTACGGTGTTAATGACTTGCCTTTGGTGCTCCTGAAGCCTGTTAGTGGATTGAGTAACTGCTAACTGAGGCATGACATCTTTGATCTCTGGATTCCCAGCAGCTTCAAAGAATATATCGCTATTAGTTGAAGACTTCTGCTGAGTAGCAAGGCACAAAGATGTCTCACTGTTTCCTTTATTTTCTAGATTTTCAGCATCTTCTCTCTGGGGCGTCTGATCCTCTTTGTCCTTATCTCTGTGATGCCAGTGCATTTGTGTTCTCTTCTGTAGGGGCTTCTCCAAATTGCCATATTTCTCTTCATTTGTCATTTCAAGGATGGTTTCACACTCAATTCTTGCCAGGAATATTTCAAATGCAGTCTGCTTTGTTTCCTCATTGTTTCTCTTTTTGACAAGTGAAAACTCTGTTGCTGTTGTTGCAACGTAACCTATCTTCTCCAGTACTGCTTTTAGAATGTCATCTGGGAGCACAGATTGAATATAGTAGACAAAATTACCTGTGAATGTCTGAAACAGAATGCAACAGTGAAAAACAGATGAACACTGAGGGTAGGGTAGGGTGGAGGGAAATGTGAAGGACTTCCTAAAAAAAAAAATAAAATCAAAGCTACTTCAAACGTTACATAAAGCTTTTCTATCAGCATTGTCAGCCTCTCAAGTATTAGAGCTTTGCTATAGCACATTAATTTCAGTGAAGTTATGCCAGTTTAAACCAGCTGAGATACTGGCTAAGACCATCAATATTTAAAAAGGAAGAGACTAAGAAACAGACATGATGTACTCACTGTTAATTGTATTTCTTAATTGGTGACAACACTGTAACATTTTCCATGGTTCTGACTCCTGCTGTAACTCTGCTGCCTCCAAATTAAGTTGCCATTTCTTTAAAAGCATTGTTTTGAAGGAAGACTATTCTAGCAGAAATATTGCTAGAACAAGGTCTCTTTGCTCAAGCTGTCTGTAAAACATGACTTGAATAAAATACTGCTGCTTTGTAACAACTTAAAAAAAAATTGCTGTTTTGGAGCAGTAGCATGAGGCCTAGTTTGCAAACCGGAAGTGGTTTTTGGTTTTGTCCAAAATGCTATGATAGGAGAGACAACATAGTGTCTGAGCATGAGCAACTCCAGGCACGTCAAAAGAGAATGAAGGTAGGAATGCAAAGTCAAGACTTCCAGAAGTGAAGTACCTTGTTTTCAGGCTGCCCAGTTTGACACTGACTTACCTTCTTCCTCAGGCTGTGACCTAAGCGTTGGTCTCACAAGCACAAGCTTGTGGGAGAAGAGAACTGACCTGCAAAAAGGCCATTAACCCAAAAGGCCATAGTATTGTAGGACTAAGCCTTGGTCTGTTCTCAGATAAAGCTGTCAGCAGTTCCTTTCACTCCCCAGCTTCTGTTCCTTCTAGAGGGGAAGTGAAGAGCAGGCACTCTGGGAGGGGGGGCTGTGGTGGTGGGTGACATAAGCGTGAGTGAGAGACAGGAAATATGTGAAGTAGCATTCTGCATGTGAGCAGTAACTTTTCATTAAATCAATATGTACACAGGATACTGGTAGTTCTCTAATTTGTGCCTTGCAGTAGAATTATTTCAGGCCTTCATCAGGCTGTCTTGCACCTGAGATTATCCAGAGTGTTCTTCAAAATTATATTTCAGTGAAGCCTAGGATTCTTGTGTTAAGAAAACCTCAGCCAACTAACTGTAAACTAGAATATCTTTTGCTTTGCCCTGTTTTAGGGAGATGAATGAGAACAGGAACCTGCAGCTGTTTGAGAATCCTGTTGAGAATCTACAGCTGTTGGAGATCAGGCTTAAGGGCAGGAAGAAGGAAGGAAATGGCTTTTCCTCACTAGCAACTGTTGCCGTAGGAAGGGAAATAAGTTTGCATTTTAGGTGTTCAGGGATTTTGTTTAAATTCAAGTAGATTTTTGCATGTGTTGATTCCTGGCTCTTCTGGCCCATGAGGTGGTAGATGTGCTAGCGAAGAGGGATAACCTTGACCACCCTGCTGTAAAAAGCAGCAGCGTTTCCTCATTTGAAAGAGGTTTTCCTACCCGCTCCACCAGATGCAGCCACCAGAGCGAGGACAGGTGCTAAAATCATCCGACCAGGGGGACACTGCCCAGCCAGCCCATGGCACCGAGCTGTTAGCGACACTGGTAACTAATGCTACAAAGCGTCCCCTGCTTATAGGCAAATGAAGGTCAAAACTCAGAATAATGAGACTCTAAGCCTTTTTACTTCTTTATCTTTTTACTTCTCTGCTGTCTCACAGTAACCGAAGGTCTCT
>NW_009719512.1:846-1219 GCF_000703405.1 Apaloderma vittatum | reverse complement strand
AGGCTGGTGGTCCACGAGAAGGCGGATGTTTTCCAACCCCCCCTGGATGAAGCTGACCTAAATACTGTTTAGTATCGAGGGATTTGGTGAACACTAAAAGCTCTTGTTGGAGGGGACGGTACCTAGACAAAAAAAACACCCCATTTCTGATTCAGGCTGGTGGTCCACGAGAAGGCGGATGTTTTCCAACCCCCCCTGGATGAAGCTGACCTAAATACTGTTTAGTATCGAGGGATTTGGTGAACACTAAAAGCTCTTGTTGGAGGGGACGGTACCTAGACAAAAAAAACACCCCATTTCTGATTCTCAGCGGATTGTTCTGTGCGGGCGTGACCTTCCCGCTGCTTCGTGCTCAGTAGGTTCCAGGGGAAAA
>NW_009719512.1:0-651 GCF_000703405.1 Apaloderma vittatum | reverse complement strand
CGTCCCCCAGACACCCCCACCCGCCAGCGCTTATTTTTTTGGGGGGTTGCAGGGCTCTCCTGTCAGGGTGAGTCCCCAGGGCGAGCGGGAGGGGAGAAGGACGTCAGCAATAACCGTAGTCACCGCGCCTTTCCTTAATTATTACTAAAAATAGCTTTTCATGGCCATTACCACCCCAAATCTACCCGGTTGCAGGTGTAGCTGGCCAGTGTTAACGTTGCCGCTGTTTCTGGCACCAAAATCTCTTGTTTCTGGCACCGAAATCTCCGTCTCCGGCACCAGACCCTCCCGGCTCCCCCGTCCCGGTGACCAGGACCCGTCGGGCCCGCGGGCAGGGCTCGGCGACGTTCCTGCGGGAAGCCCCTTCGTCCTGGGAAAGTGGAGGATAAACACGGTACCGCGTGTTTTCACCCCAAAAACGTGCGCCGAAAGGAAAACCGTTTTATAAATTGTATTTTAAATAAATGTCTTTAAACTTTTAATGACCCTTTTTTTTTTTTTTCCTCTCCTTCGTCCCTCATCTCTCGCAGGGGCTGCTGCAAGAGGGATATTTCTGTGGCAGCTTAAGCTCCCAGCACGAGTAGATGCTTAGAAATTCATCAGGAAGGTAAAATCTGGGAGCGTTCAGCCCTAACTGTGCTGGTACTTACC
>NW_009719511.1:0-5885 GCF_000703405.1 Apaloderma vittatum | reverse complement strand
TGGCCCCGGGTCCGAGCAGGAGCAAGGCTGAAGTGTTCCCCAAAGGCAGGTGTGAGAGCACACACCTGCAGCACGTACCTGCATGGTCATCCGTGCAGAGCAGCACTGACATGCTCTCAGAGACCACAGACACTGAAACAGCACCAGCAGCCTCAACTTGTTCTCGTCTCAGGTTTATCAGGTCCGTTAACGGAAATACATATATGTAGAAATATGTGTGTGCATACAGCATCGGTGCCTCCTGCAGCCAGGCACCGACACTGTCTGCCTGGTAGCACATACACGTTCCCAAGGCAATGGTCTGGCTCCAGCCTCTGGATCAGATCCCCCAGCACGCACCTGCAGAGATACACAGTCATGCAGTGCTGCCCCAGCAGCCAGTCCCTCCTCTGGTATCACCATTATAGCCCCACACTCCCCAACAACCTGGCCACATCACCTCCCTGATATTCGTCCAGACGGATTGTTACAAGCACTTGCACCCTTGTTCATACAACCACAGCACCCTGGGTGCTGCACTGCTGACACAGGGTTTGCTTTGACACAGGCACATGCACCAGACAGAGTCCCTCACTCAAGAAAACCTCCACAAGAGAAGTTAATGAGGTGGCAGGACAGATCACGCTGACCTGGCACAGGGCATGGGCAGACAAGCATCCAGACCATAAAACTGTTTACATGATGCCAGCCCTTTTTATATCCCCTTATCCCTCTGATTTTCCACATTTGTTCTTCCCAAACCATGTTGATGACCACATTTGGTTCCTCTCCTGGGCATCCTGTAACATGTTTTGTGTCATCCCAGAATGCTCTTCCCCCATACCGTGCATCATGTCCTCTGTTGGTGGCAGCAGGGACCTTCATTGGACCCAAGGGTGCTCGGATGCTGACTCCTTTGGGACGTGGAGCTAAGCCTTTCCTGGGAAAGCCCTGGGAGGACCCTAGACAGGATATCCTTTCCTCTGGGACCCCAATTTGTGTTCCCAACTGCCTTTGTTTCCCTGTGCACCCCGGGGCTTGTGGAATCGGGCCTCTGATGAGGGGGTGACTCCTGTATGGCCCTGGAGTAGCCAGAGCAGGGTATCATTTGGGTTTCTCACACTGACGTTGCATTTCTGTGCTCCCCTGTGGGTGTGTGGAACTGTTTTTACTACATAATACAGAGTGCAGTGCTCTTCCTTACAGTGCTCTGGGCATGAAGGTCTTGGTGGTGCCAAGGACAAAGAAAGTGGGTCCAAGACTGCTTGCAAATAGCCTGGCACTGTTTGACTTTCACTAGGTGCTGCACAAATGAGGACACAGGAACCACATCCTTTGTGTCAGCTCTTCCTTTCCTTCTCAGACACTGGCCCTTGCTGTAAAAAATGCCGTGCTCTGTGCTTAAACTCCTCTGTGATTTTCTGCAGCTCTTTATTTAGTGCAGGGCTGATCAGGAAACAAAGACTCACCTACTGAAAGGTATTGATTTTTTCTGTTTTGTGCCTTTCTGGTTTTGCTTTTTCATACTGCTTAATTACCCAGAGTATTTCTGCACTGCGGGTCCTTCTGCCTTTACCTTTGCAGCTCTTTCTGCTCCCTTTTCAGGGATTCCTCTTCTCCAAAATCAAATCACCCACAGAAAGTTTGGTTATTTTTTTCTTCTGCTGGTGTAAAAGTTGAGTTTGCCTCACACCTTTCATGACCAGTACTACTCTGTGGTCATTGAACTTAAACAAAAAGGAAGTTGGGACCTGACATCTCTAATTAATACAACATTGAACAGTGTCCAGGAAAAGCTTTTGCATCAATTGCTGACCCATGTAGCTTTCCTGGGCAATCTGCATGACATTTCCCTCCTACCAGTGCTCCTGGACACTGTTTTTAAAGCAATTCACACAGGAAGCAGAAGCTTAATTAAAAAAATAAATAAGGCATAGTTCTCTTTCCTGGGGGTCAAAAATGCTGTCCACTAACCAATGAAGTCAGAGCTTCATGCCAAACTATGACATGTGTTAGAGCTGTACCTGCATGTCGTAGAGCTGAGCATGTGGTTTTATTCTCTCCCATTATTCTAAGTTTCAGAAACTATGAGGCATTTTGTCACTAAATATCATTCTTCATTCCTCACGTTTTGATTGTAGCACAGCTGACCTATAAAAGCCTTCTGCTTGGGGAAACATTTCAAGACTATTTGGAAGCTTCCAATATGTTGGTGCTGGTCTGCCAAATTGTTTCTATGAAGAATATATGAATATCAAACCTCTGGGATCTCATTCTGGTCATGAGCTGAACATGTGAACTCATTTCCATGCCCCGTGATCCAGATAATTGCTCTGGAATTGCTGGCCTTGAAGATCCAGAAACCTGTGTCTGCTGAAGAATGACTAAGATTTTGTGAAGGAGCAAAATCTTCCACATTTCACAAATCCGAAAAATTTATTTTAGTGGATTAGTCAGCCCATCTCTCAGAGTTACTTAGCCTGAAAGTGTGAAGCTTCCCAGATGTGTTTGAATGCCTCTGTGTCGCAGGTTTTTGGTTCTGTGAGCCGCACAGGAGCAGTTCAGCTTCCCTGACATTCTGCCTGCCCTTCTGCAGGATAAAGATGCTGACGAGGCACACAACTGTCCTTTATCCCTCTCTGTGTGGTTGGCCATGACATCCTGCTGCTGTCACCCAGCCCAGTTGCCTGATGATGTTTGACCCATTGAAGGTCATGGAGCATTATGTGAGTGACCCAACTCCCTCAGAATCTTGGAATCATAGAATGGTTTGAGTTGGCAGTGATGTTTGAAGGTCATCTAGTCCAAACCTCCTGCAGTGAGCAGGGGCATCTTCAACTGGATCAGGCTGCTCAGAGCCCCATCCAGCCTGGCCTTGAATCTTTCCAGGGATCAGGTACCCACAACTTATCCAAGGAACCTGTTCCGGTGTCTCACCGTTCTCATTGTAAAAATATTTCTTCCTTATATCTGTTAAACAAGTGAAGTCTGAACCGGAGGTTTCCTGAAGCACAGTCTCAGGCATGAAATCTCTTACTTTAAATAATATAATAGAACGGTACAGCAGCATGGTCAGCTCAAGCTGATTGCCTCTGCAGAGGGAACCTTAGCCCAGAAATCCCTCAACAATTATACCTATACAACCCAGGTTCACCTCATGTGATGGTTCAGTCCAACAGTACTATTTTGATTTGGGGTAAGCTTACTCCTCGCAGGATCCATTCTCTGCCTTCAACCTGGTTGCTCCTTTTCTATCTCAAGGATGCAGCTTCTATTGAGGATGAGGCTACCTCATTTTTCACAGGCTACAGCTTTTGCTGACGAATTTGGTGTCTTTATTTTTTGCAGGATGCAGTGGTCTCGAGGCCTTCATACAATTGAGTACAGGTTCAGCATAAACTCACTGCTGGTGGCCTAAGGCTTCAGCAAATCCAGCTACTCATGCTCAGCAATTTATGCAAAACTAACAGCACAGTAAATTGCAGAGAGTGAATTCATTCTATTTAAAGCTTATTTTTTTACCTAAATAAGTAGTATGCCTTAATACATACTAAGTAAAGTCACTCACACTAAGCAACCAAGTTTCAATTCATCTCAATTTTTAAGTGATCACACAATTAATTTTAATATTATACAAGTAAACTACTTTAACTCTCAACAATATCTAGGCTAAACCTATCATTGCAACCCCTGATCAAGAGTCCCTCCCTGTATCTCCATGTGGCAGAGGTGGTTCCACTGGAGTTCACCCAGAGAAATCGCACTTGTGAGGAGGGCGTCTGTCCCAGCCTTCCTGCGTGCATCATCTCTTTCTCCCCAGTGGGAAGACCTGTCTGGCAGATTGAGCCAGGGCATCTCTCTGAATCTCCAGAAGCAACAAAGCCTGCTGTGCAGACACCCCCTCACCAAGCTGTGTTCAAGGAAATATTTGCAGACTATGTAGCAAGGAGTGGACAAATAAATCCACTAGGAAGAAAAGCTCAAACACGTGAGAGGCAAACTATACAGTCCATGATTTGCTCTTGAAACTTCTGTCTTCCTTCTTACATCTTTGACAATGGGTTTCAACAACAGAGAGCTCAAAAAGGAACCCACAGCTTTTAATCTGTGCTAGAAGGCAAAAAGCAGAGTGTGACAAGAGAAACACTTCTGTTGTAAGTGATGTAAGTGACCAGAAAAGGTTTCTCCTGAAGGTTTATGCTCACTCCATATCATAGAATCATAGAATCATGGAATCATAGAATGGCCTAGTCTGGAAGGGACCTTAGAGATCATTTAATCCAACCTCCCTGTCATGGGCAGGGACGCCTCTCAACTAGATCAGGCAACACCTGGGGACTGAACAGGAATCGAACCCTCAACCGTGGTGTTATCAGCACCATGCTCAACTGACTGAGATAACCAGCCCCCTAACAGGCAGTACAACACTCTCCTATGTGCTCTAATTCTACGCAGAACAGCAGCTGCTGGTGCAGACAAATGGTACAGATTATGTCCCCTCTCTGGTTCCCTTCAGCCTAAAGGTCAGTGCGTTAAACCTGAAGACATCAGAAACCACATTCAGCTCCCTGGTGCATGGGCAGAACACGCTGTCATTATTTGTCACACTTTTGAGGGGGATATCTTCTCTGTTACCTGTCTCTCCCTGTCCTGAATCACAGGTAAATGGATAGCAAGTCTAAAATATTAGCCTAGTGTGTCTGGCATTGCTTCTTAGCACTTCTTTCCATTCCCAATTGAATCTTCTAGGGCTGGTTTCACAACCCAAGCATTACAAGCAGCAAAGGAAGTTGGGCAGCAGCTTGTGCAGCTCCATGAGTACCAGGACCACTTGTTAGCAGGACCACATTCTGAGTGTCCCAAGGTTAAGGTGGAAACAGCTGCATGAAAAATTGTCCCTTTGAGAATTCTGAGTGCCAGAGCACCCTAAGCCCTTTGGGCTGCAGTCTCAGACTACAGTAGAATGACAAGACTGGCTGAAGAGTGACAAAACAGACCTAGAGTGTTGGGAACATCCCTAGGATGTTTTCAAACTACCTGGACTAACATGCTGGCTGAGGCAGATGCTAGTACAAGTGGTCAAATGACACTGTTTTCGATATCGTCTTACTGAGAGAAGAAAGATCACAGCTCAGGAATGACAACTTTGGTGACAAAAGGCTCATCAGCACTGACAAGAGCCGTGAGCCCTGGGGCCAGCAGGGGATCCCCAGTGACACCCTGAGAGCCATGAGCCCCTGCCCAGCATCTCCCAGAGTCGGGGGAGCTCAGCCCCATGGGCAGGGAGGACACCCATCCTCTTGCAAGTACCTTGTGGGCCCAGGGCTCATGGCCAGGGGTGGGGGACACGCTGCAGGGTGCAGGGGAGCAGGGTGCAAGAGGAAGAGCATTCCGGGATTGTGCACGGCGTTTTACAGGATGCCCACAGGAGGAACCAAATGTTGTGAAAGGTGGGCATCAGCACGATTTGGGGAGAACAAATGTGGGAGTAGAGGGATAAGAGGATAAAAAGGGCTGGCAGCACATAAAGGGTTTTCTGGTCAGGATGCTTGTAGGGCCATGTCCTGTGCTGGGTCAGTGTGGTCCATCCTGACACCCTATTAACTCCATTGGAGAGGTTTTCCTGAGCAAGAGACTCTCTGCAATATGCATGTGTTTTCATCATGACCTCAGGCCAGGAAGGGGAGCAGGCTGAGGCTGCTGGTGCTCTCTGCATTTTGAGTGATTGCTTAGGGGGGCTGCCTGCACTGATGTGTCTGGCCAGGCATGTGTGTTTGCTCACCAGTGCACTGTGAGGATGTGCACGTGTGTGCATGCAGTGCCTGTTAATACCGTAGTGATGGCCCCTGAACTGAAGTTGACCTCTAGATGAACCTCACAGCCCCACACTATATAGTATTAATCAC
>NW_009719510.1:0-2085 GCF_000703405.1 Apaloderma vittatum | reverse complement strand
GGATGCTGTGGGAGACGGTGTCAAAAGCCTTACTGAAAACCAGATAGACCACATCCACTGCATGGCCACCATCCATCCACCTGGTTATGTCTTCAAATAACAATAATAATAACAATAATAATAATAATCATCCTGCATCCCTTTAGATGCAGTGAACCCTGACCAGAGTAGCTTCATACAGGATTCCAGCCATGCTGAGCATGTCGTGCAGACCGCGGTCATAGAAAATAAAAAGAATGCTCCCCTTTTCAGTCATTTAAGCCTTTATAGGTCTTTCCTGCAAGGCAGCAATGTTATTCATCATTTCTAGTATGTCAGTAAAAGAAATTCACATGCAGACTTCTTGCTCACAGGTGGTATTCTCATCAATAACAAGTGGGAGCTGCCTGCAGGCTCCTTGGTTACAATTATCTGTCTGAGTTCATCCTGCCGATGGTGTATTTGCACAACACAACACAGCAAAGGTCTGCACCTTTTCAGATTTCTGCACCTTTCCAGATTAACTGTATTGTGGATCACTCAAATATGTTGTGCTCAAACACCTCACTGTTGCCATCTGCAGCGGGATCTACTGAAATAGTCGGAAAGGTCACTCCCCTCACCTACCTGCTTTGCAGAGGCCTTTGCACACCCAGGGTCCCTGTTAGGGTAGGGTCCACTTCCCCCTGAAGTGGACTTAACTGGTCCCTGTCACAGCCAGAAGCTCAGTGCTCAGAAGAACTGTAGCAGCTTGCCAATATTTCTCCACTCCCCATGATTTTTCTGAATGCTCATCTGTGTCTCCAAGCCGAAGAAATGTACCCCCTCAACCTTACCTCAGCCTTGGGAAAGAACAAGAGAGGAAAATTTCCCAGACTTTTGAAAATTTTTCACAGAGCTTTACAAGGATGAACATCTCTACAAAGACTACTATCTCCACACAAGGCATTTGTGTGATCTCTTTATTTCAGTTTTACACAGTTTAAAATGGTACACTTTAACTGCAATAAAAATCAGTGCGAAGGCTTCTAAATATTCCATGCCACAATGCCTTCATTCACACAACCCATTATTATACATTTGGTTAGAGTCCTTTTCAGAGAAGTAAGTAAGACAATGCTCAAACAGAGTTTGCAGACTACAAGGAGAAATGGAAAATAGGAGAATGCAAATGCTTTAACATAAACACAGAAAATCACACAGGCACAGCTTTCCACTCTCAACAAGCCTCTGATTTCAGGAACAACAATAACAAGACTGAACTCAGTGGCCCTTTTCCAAGTTCATTTTGATTCTACCTTCAGACGAAGTCTGTTGAAGCAATATTTGAAATTCCCTTAAAATTCAAACATAGCAATGAACATGTTCTCACCAGTCTGTACAGTTACAGACTACCCCAACACCGTTAGAGCTGCTGTACTTTTAAATGCAAACCCCAAGGAAAAAGCCCACCTGTACATGCCCTTCATGTGGATCAAAGGACAAATTTGTTGTGTATTTTACTGCTCTGCCCTAGAGAAAATTAGACTGCTATACTCAGAGGGTCAAAATAATCTTGCCTGCTGAGCTGGAATTGTGCACATTTGTTAGTGAGATGTGAGCAACTCCCTGTCAACCCCCTCTCCCATTTGGGATTGCCATGTGTTCCAGGCAGCCCCAGAAAACTTTTATTCTGGTATTCACAAACCAGGACAAATAGTTTGTTTGCTTGTTCCAGGCAGCCCCAGAAAACTTCTATTCTGGTATTCACAAACCAGGACAAATACTTTGTTTGCCTTCTGGAGAGAGACAACTCTTCTTCTTAGAATTTGTGGGAAACAAGTAATTGCCATGTGTTCTACATATTTTCTCCAATAGCAAATACATATTTTCTCTAGTGAAAACATTGCCACGTGTTGGAACCTGGATTCTTTCATGTTGCGAGGCATAAAGCATCTGGCTCTGAGGACACCCTGCTAGTTAAAAGAAAGACTATCAAACTGTTCCACAGAGACCATCCGTGAGTTGTCTGGTGCTATGTCCTCTGCAGTCAAAGGGCCACGGGGGAAATATTGTTCATTGCAAGTGCCCCCACTCATGGCAGAATGCTGTGGTGGAAGGCTGGGG
>NW_009719509.1:0-401 GCF_000703405.1 Apaloderma vittatum | reverse complement strand
AGCCATCCCCATCCCACATTGTCCCTCTGGGACAGGCACGTGCTTATGGCACAGCGTGGCTCCGGTCCCCTGGCTCTGCGGTGGGCCTGGTGACACACAGGATTTGCTGTTCCCTGATGACTTTTAACGGCTTTTCTCATCTGTTGTGACTCCTGGCACCACGTCAGCAGCTCCTGGCAGCCCCATGGCTCTGCCAAGCAGGAGCAGGGCCGGGGAGGTGCCGGCAACTCCCACCACTCACCCACATTTTACGTTTAATTTCTCCCCTTGGCCCTCTCCTGTACGTGGTGCAAGAGATGAGAAATGGAGATGGCTTCATCCCCAGAGTCTCCAGAGGCCCCAGGATGGCTCCTCTCCTGCACCCCTCAGCACCAGGAGCTGCTTTGGCCACACCGCACAGA
>NW_009719508.1:0-5250 GCF_000703405.1 Apaloderma vittatum | reverse complement strand
CGGGGAGTGTTTGATGTACGCGGGGGTATCCAGCGCGTGTGTCCAGCGCGGGTCACAGTTAACAGTCCTGGGGGACGTGAGCACGTGAAACGAAGGCAGATGGGTCTGCATTCCCGAAACCAACATCCCAGCCCCCCATCGGAATAGTCTCTTGGCACAACACCGTCGCTCACTGCTCATTTCACCTCCATGGGACAAAAGAAAATGGAAATAGAGATGCTGCCCCTCGGTACTGCCGCTTCGAGATGTCAAAACCTGCAACTAGGGGCCATTGCAGCTGGCTGGTTGTGTTATTTAGCAATAGTCCTGGTAAGGGGAACTTCAAATTGTGAAGGCGTCGCTCAGCAGAAGCGGGGCCGGGCCCTGCTGTAAACTCTCCTGCAGCCTGTGCCAAGGGGCGCGTCGGTCCCTGGCTGAGCCTGTCACAGCTGTTCCTGGGCTTTAAGCGGTTTTAAGCACTTTCTTTCTCTTTTGCAGCAAATCGCTGCAATGAAACTGCAGCTGAAGGACAGCCAACAGCGTGTAGATGGCATTAATGTCAGAGATTCGTACAAGGGGCAGGTCTAAGGGCCAAAAGTAAGTGCTTCCACCTTTGTGTTCAGTAGCAGTAGGCAGTGTGAGCGTGTGTATGTATCTTACTCCTGAGAGAGCCCTCACCTCACCTCATCTCTTAGTGGGGGATGATGCAACTCAGCATCATTTCAGAATAAGGACTTGGGGGGAAAAAAAACAGAAATACCAAATTCTTGGTGTGCTTCTGTCTCTTTATCTACCCCAGGATTTTGATTTTTCACACATAAAAATGGATTTTACCAGGTACAGCACAACCAGATGCAAAAGCATCACCATGGCGGGGCGAGAAGTATCACCAGGAGGAGAAAAGGAGAAGCCTGCTTTTCTTTCCAGGTGAATATCAAATCCTGATGATGCAGTTTGAGACTTTTTTACAGGAGTTTTAAGTGCAGGTGACCGAGAAGCTGCCTGTGAAAAGCGAGAGGAAGGGCAATGCGTTAGTGTGTGAGCCAAGCAGGTCAGGAGGAGAAACGTACTTTACAGAGGCACAGTGGCCTCCTGCTTTGCTCCTGGTAGCAATTTGCTGTGAGGAGCAAGAAGCAGGTTATTACCCTGCTGTGTGCCAGCTCGGCTGGCTGGGACTTTGGGATCAGAGCAAAGGCTATTCCCACTCACTCTCCCGCGCGGAGCAGCTGGGGTTGCAGCAGCAGCTCGTGCCTGATTTCTCATGTGACACAAATCCAAAGTCCTGCTACGTCACTCACAGGCAGAAAGGGTGACGCTGCTTTACTGTTGCGGTGCACTGGTTGCGCAGCCTAAGGCAGACGGTGGTCAGCTGTCCCGATCCACAACTGCCAATATCTCTGCATGAGGGAACTGTTTTCCCTTTTTTTTTTTTTTTACCCCTGTGGTAAAAAGTCCTGAACACACAAAGTAAAAATTTACATGATGGAGCACCAAAATCTTTAACAACTACAGGACTGTTAGGGGAATGGCTCTTCTTCTGGATCCCCCACTCTTCTGCAAGAGATCTTAACCGATTCTGTGGGCTATTAATTCAAAATATATTTTTTTTCTCCCTATACAGATTAGGATTTTGCAGCAAAAAGAAGCAATACCATAATGAAGGACGAGGAGGGGGTGTCATTTGTTTGTTTTGTATTAGTATTGTAAGGAACACCACTCAGCTGTACTTGCTGTATGACGTTTTACCGCGAGTGAAATGACAGTGCAGGGAGTCTTCACAAGGATGCATTTCAATTGTCCATCAGGAGTCCCTTTTGTCCTGTGACGTATTTGGAGAAGCAAGAGTGCAGGAAAACAAATGAATACAAATTTAATTACAAAACCAACCCTCGCTGCTTTGGAGTTAGGAAATGTAAACATTCCTTGTATATTGCAACAGTGATCCTAGTCCTGTGTGTTAATGAATCTATGAAAATAGATTCCTTCTGAATCTCCAACGCAATTTACTGCCACGACAGCAAAACCTAGGTATCCAAGTTCTACAGTCTTCTAGAACTGAAAACAGTCTGCCAGGATACCTTCCCCTTATTAAAGCCATGGGATTCTGGCTGCACAGTGGTGGAATTCAAGACAATCAGCTGGTTTTCAATGAGCTGGGACGGTTCCCTGGTGTATCTTGCCCACTTGTTCTCATTGTTTGTTTTCCTAGAATTCTCTCCTGCATCATTTCTGTTTTTCCACTAGGAAGGTTTATGCCCCTGTATTTTCTCAGGGGACTAGATGAAATAATCACAATTACAGTTTGTTCTCAGCAACATCTAGTTCGTAATCCTGAGTAGTTCGGAGAGCTTTTGCTGGCGCCATTCCTCGTGTCCGCGCTCCAAAGTCATTTGTTCACAGGCAGCTCATCTCTTCCGCGCAGGGTTTAATTATTCTCTTTCCTCGCATCGAGCGCACCTGAATGCTTCGGGATTAAGACATTGATTTGGCCGTTATTAAAATATTACAGAAAGGAGAGACTTTTCGGCACTTAGCTGAAAAGCTGAGATGTTGCCTAGCATTTGTCCCTGTTGTTAGCTGCGCTTTTCATCTCCCAGCGCTGCAGCGCTGGCACGGACAGCGCTCGTGACAGGAAGCTTTTGTGATCATCTACCTCATCATGAAGCCCAGCCATGTGCGAGATGAGACAGTTTGATCCTTAAGAGTCCTGGTGGCTGCCTGGAATATCTACTGTTCTAATTTTTCTTCCAGGGCTGCTGCTTGCGCAGCTGAACCAACAGCAGAGACAAAAAAAATGTGCAGACCCACCAAAATAGTCCAGAGACGTCAACAGTTTATTGCAAAATCAGCAGCATAAACCAAGCTAATATTGTTCTTATTTTTGGCAAATAAAAGACTTCAAGCTTCATCCTAACATCTTTCATCAATGTTGAATACACATAATTACTACAATTAAGGTAGTGATGGAACGGAATAAGGTTCAAAAAGGAAGAAAAAGAACAGAGTTCTCCAGTAGCAAAATAATAAATAAATCTCTTGCAAGGTGTCTTCCTGTGACTGAAATCACATATGTGATTGGGCTAAGCATCTTTGGAGTGATATTTACCAAGTGCTATTTTTTCACTATTTCCTCTCTGAATTCTTGAGCAGTTCTCATTCTTTAGACCCTCTCTGTGCATGTGTGCATGATCCAACCTTTCGTTTGCTACTGAGCAAAGAGGACTCTATTCCCCATCTCAGAGGTTACCCACTGTAGTTCACATCACCAGTGAAACAGTTGCTTTAGGAGAATAACTCTACAATACTTCTGAGTGTGGATTTTTGTCATTTCCAGCCTGCTCTACTGTTCCATCTCTTCTTAAAGCTGTAAGATTATAGGAGCCTTATGAACTCACCATGCCTGCAGCAGCATCCTAAAGCAAGTTCCTAAAGAGAAATGGAAACATTTTCCACTGCAGGAAGTTTTTGTGATTATCTTGTCTTTGCTAGCAAATTCTCTGCAGTACCTGCTCACTATTTTTGGCTGAAGGGTCTTCAGTACCTCAAACTCCACAGCCTTTGAAGAAATGACCAGGACCCAGAAGCAAAGTTGGATATGAGAGAAAATGTAGCCTCTGATATTCTACCTTCCAGGAAGGCTGCAAGATCAGAGGACTGGTGGGCTGCAGAAGCAGCAGGAGACGAAGGACACGATTGTTGTAGAAGCATGGGGAGATGTATGGGAACTCTTGCGAAAACGAACTGAGCATTCCCAGACTGAGACAGGGCAGAGTGTCCCCAGTTGGCCTCTGCTGTCTCCTGTGCACCCCATATTCACGGAATTTCATGCTGTCAGGTTGAGTGTGGCTGGGGGACCTCTTCATCCTCTGTCCATGGGAAATCCCACAAAGCTCCGGCTTACATTACACACTATTTCTCAACACTATTGCTGCTCTTATTTAGCGCTTTAGTGAAGATACCTCCAGGCATACAGCTAGCACGACTGTGAACGGTGGTGCCTGGGCAAAGCTCTTTGCCACGGGCTCTAGTGACAGTCCTTGGGTCACTGCCTGAGTGCACCAGCCGTTCTAGCCATCCGCTGTCCCCAGCCTCCTGAACTCATCCAGAGATTAGATCTGATTACACGAGAATTCATTAGGGTTACCTAATGATATTAGGCACCATTACTCTGCCAAATTTGTGATGAGTAATGCCCTGTAGTATGGCAGCCATTTATGAAAACCCTAGAACTATACTCACTCACCTTCGCTTAAGTTCCTACGTCATGGGCTTCAACTTCTGCAGATTCTTACTTGATAGCCATAATTACAACTCTTCTGATGCCATTTTTTTTTTAATTAATAATCAATATAGCAGTATGTTCTGTTGAACCAGACCCTGTCTGATCCAGACTTGTCCCCTGTCTCCATCCGCTGCTATAGAGAGGGATACAAGCTGTGAGCAGGGCAGCAGTTACACATCATTTCCTATCTGTTATCTAATGCAGCAGGTATGGGCAGGTGAAAGTGAGAGGAGGGAGTGGGTGGAAGTGAGAGGAGGGAGATGTTTTCTTCACCTTACACCAGTTCAAGTGACAGAGCAGCTCTGGAGTGCAAACATCACACCTGCTTCTGCGAGGCGCTTTGCACTGCCTGACACAGCCACGTGTACCCCACGGAGGAGCATAAAAATCACAGAATTATCTTGGACAATCATAGAGTGGTTAAGGCTGGAAGGGACCTTGAAGGTCATCTCGTAACAATTCCCTGCTGTGGGCAGGGACACCTCTCTCCCACCAGCCCAGGTTGCTCCAAGCCCCATCCAGCCTGGCCTTGAACCCTTCCAGGGATGGGGCATCCATAACCTCCTTGGGCAACCTGTGCCAGCGCTTCACCACTTCCAAGGGGAAGAATTTTTTCCTTATATCTAATCTAAATTGACCCTCTTGCAGTTTCAGGCCATTTCCCCTTGTCCTATTTCTCCAGGCCCCTGTAAAAATCCCTTCTCCAGCTTCCCTGTAGCCCCTTCCACGCATTGGAAGGCTGCTATTAGGTCAGCCCGGAGCCTTCTCTTCTCCAAGTTGAATAACCCCAGCTCCCTCAGCCTGTCCTCACAGCAGAGGTGCTCCAGCCCTCTGATCACCTTCGTGACCTCCTCTGCTCCACCAGATCCATGTCCTTTGTGTACTGTGGGCTCCAGAATTGGGCGCAGCACTCAAGGTGGGGCCTCACCAGAGCAGAGGGGGGGAATCACCTCCCTTGACCTCTGCTACGAGGACGGGCTGCGGGAGCT
>NW_009719507.1:0-47447 GCF_000703405.1 Apaloderma vittatum | reverse complement strand
TAAATATATAATAATTATTTAATTATTTTTGTCTGAACATCAAGACAAAAAGTCTCTCGGTTCTAGACTGTGATTTAGTGCAAATGTCTCAAGCACATGAGCTGGGGAAAGGGACTTGGGAATCCAATTGCATAGTGTCAGCTTTGGAAAAGCATGAGCTAAATTCAGAACAATCCACAATTCTAACCTCTGGATGCACAGAAATCTACAGAGCCTACTTGTTGAATCCATCGCGACAATGCTTCCATTTATCCCTTTGATGGGGAATTGTCACTGAAATAGATACTTTGACTAAATAGTTGTGTACAGCTGGTAACTAATTCATGGTTGTCTGTAGAAGCCCGAACAAGGTTTAATGGAGCTTTATTGCTTTTCATAGAGCTCTATTGTTCTCAGCTGTATTGTCCTATATTATCTACTAAGATTATTTTAAATACTTCTGACACTTTTGTTAGAGGAAAGACACATCTGCTGGTCTTTCAAGACCTGAGGATTTCTCCTCTCTTGGACTGCTGGATGTGAAGCTGCTGCTTTTCCCATTTTGGGGTCCAGCCATGTGCAAGTCTGAATGTGCAACCCCCAGTGCACATGCTGGATATGGACAGCACTGGTTGTTCAGAAAGCAGGAAACCACACCTTTAACAACATCAGTAAAAAGAGAAGCAGTAAAATGTCACATAGACTTCAACAGCAACGATGGCCTCTTCCTGAGCTTTCCTCTCCAGCTGGTCAGGCTTCAAGTTCATCCTCATTTCATATCCCACTGATGCTCAATTTCTCCATGCTTCTGATTCTTTCATCCACATTTTCTCTGCCCTTGTCTCTTCATAAATAAGGCTAATTTTTTAAGTGCACACTACGTGCGGACCTCGCAAGACTTTCCTCCTTAAAATGCCCACAACACCCTTGCCATGTATTTCTGGGGTTTGTCTGCCTCTCATCTAACTCCTGAAAGATTTGACTGTCTTCTCACGCTGTAGTTCATTATGTCCCATGGTTTCTTATGCCATGTCCATTGTTTCTTCTTGCTCAGCATCAGGGCAGAGCATAGTCACCTAGCTTACATACCTCAACAACTTCTTGTTCTCCAAGTTTTTATCACCCACCTTTAAAACTTGATCCAAAGTGTACCAACCTCTAGAGCTACCTTCCACGAGCTTTGGATCAAATCTTTAATGCTATTGTCTAATTTTGAAAGATAATTGGGAACCTTTAATACTAAAAGAGCAGAGTAAGTAATTTTGTGCCACCATCTGGGGACAAATGTTTTTCTCTGATCAGTAGAGGTAACCTTCCACCTGAAGCAACGCTAGTAATTGGGAATCAGATACCAAGTCCATCTGCTTAGTATGTTGATTCTTTGGTTTGAGCATCTGGTGCTCAGGTAGAGGTGAACTAAAAGCATGAACTTTGCAATAAAATTTATTCCCCTTGGGTTGAATTCCCCAGGTAGCTATAGTATCATTATTTTTACAGCACCAATGTTTGAGTTTTAATCGAGAAAGTCCTGATTCAAAGCTGTATAAACTACATATGTGCTAACCTGTCTTTTAATTCCTAATCAGAAAATAGTGGGATATAGTGGGAAATACTTGTTTCTGATTTTCCATGTCTCTTAAAATTATTGTAAGAATTGTACTGATTTCTGAGACAACACGGATGATATCAAGATATCAGGAGTTCTTTAGAAACCAGAACTATTGGAATTAACATTTTGTATTGACAGGGCTGATTCCTTTTTCATTGACGTTACTGTAGCTGCAAGGGTTCAATATAATTAACTCATTAATTTAGACATAAGAATCCTACCTAATTAAGTACATGGAGTAGTCCCAGAAAGTCATTAGAAAAATATTTTCATTCAGGAGTCCTATTTTATAAATTGTTATTCATTCCAAATCAGTTATAATATTTTTCTTTTTGGGCAACGGTACTCTTTCCAGGATCAGGATTTGGCTGAGATTAGAATCTATTTCTGGTGTCCACAAGAAAAATTTGAAAAGACAATGCATTGGGTGAACACTGACATATTGATTTTACTTCTTAATCTCTTGGTGTTGATGACATTACACAGCCCTATGCTTTCTAAGTGCAGTCCCCTTTCCCCTTTTGCCCTCCAAAACTGGTAATGTAGTCTTTAATGTATTAACAAGGAAGAGAAACACTACATCATTAAACGTAAAGTTATTCCTTCTCTTTTGTGAAATGTTTTACTCTGACATTTCTGACAATTCTCTCTTTAAACAAAGTTTGCAAATGCATTTCTTTGCTTGTATATGTATCAAGTTCCACAGATTTGTAATGATTGGATTCTTGCCATAAAAAATAAAAGCTTATAAAATAATTAGGAAGTACACAAGTTAATAATAAACATTAGATTTTAAAATGGGCTTTAATTAAATTATTGTAATCTGATTATATATGTTCAAAATAACTTTTTAGAAGTCAGCTTTTTCCTAGATGTGGCTACTCATGGAAAAAAAAAACAAACACAAAAAAACCCCAAGAGGCACCATCTTGTTTTTATCATCAGGGACCAAGTACTGTGAAGGAAGAATTTTCTCTTCCTGAAAAAAATATTAACAAAATACACAGAAAGAAAAAGCCTCTGGAGAAAAGTACTTCCTAGACTGCTGATGAAACACTAGTTTAATCAAACAATGAAAAAGATGTGCTAGGTTCTAGAGTCCTGCTATTCAGTACTGAAACATACATATCTTGATTACAGAAAGAGGGTTAGGGTGAGTCCAAGAAAACACAGATAGGGAGAGATCAAATTTGAGATTGAGAGCTGTGCAGCTTGTCCAGACTGGGAGAAATCAATCTCGGTTAGCTTGTGTTTCTACGTCTAGACAAAGCCTCTGTGGAAGGCAGTAGGGGGTGAAAGACATGCCCAGCAAGATAACCTCAAGCAAGGATGTTAGCATTTGCACAAACTGCATCAGTGGGAACTAGCTTGCTCGTATGTGAAACAGTTGGAGAAGAAAAACTGCAGAAGAAAGGGCTGGTAAATAAACAGCAAGTGGCATCTGGGAAGTCTGAAAATTAATTGGACATTTGTAGTGGTCTAAAGTAGAATCATAGAACAGTTTGGGTTAGAAGGGACCTAAAGTTCATCTCGTTCCAACACCCCTGCCATAGGTAGGGACACCTTCTACTAGATCAGATTGCTCAAAGCCCTGAACACTTCCAGAGACGGTCATTCCACAACTTCCCTGGGCAATCTGTTCCATTGTTTCACATTAAGGAATTTCTTCCTACTGTGAGGGTGGTGAGACACTGGAACAGGTTAGGCTGAATTTAATCAGAAGGGTTAATTTTCTCCTACTGTACACCATATACAGCAGTATCAGCTTTACTAGTGAATTATTGTATTTGGTGTAAATCAAGAGAAGTCCAGCTGAACTCTACAGATAATCTGGAATTTGAATTTATGACGAAAATTGTTTAAGAAATAAATTCAACCCAGTTTTCACCAGCTCAAACACAAGCCTACACACAGCTTTTGCTGGATCGGCACTAAATAACTGTCCAGATGTGTTTGACTGGTAATCACTAGACATGGGTGCTAGCATGCTCCTGCAGAGATAGGACAATGCTTATTCCTTTCTTTTTTTTCAAGAGCTGTATTTCAAAGAGCATGATCCCAGTTGTCCTTGGCCCTTAAGACCTGCAGATCTCAGTGAGGTCCCATTAGTTTAAGATGCCCTTTGTAGGAGGCAAGGAATCCTCAAAAAAAGGTTCACTTGGATAGTAAATAATCTCCCTCCAGCCTTCCTGAGTGTTTTCTGAACAGAAAAAAATAATTTAAAAATCCATGATTAAGTGGCACAATAAGTACTTTTATGTGGATATCTCCTTTAGTTTCTTTAGTCCCTACTCCTGGGTAGTAGGTATAAGAATGACCAGCATGGCCAGTATGGCCATACTGTGATGCTTGTATCTCCCTTAGATACATCAAACTGTCCATGCTTTGACACCTCCCGATGCCTTCTTTCTTCTCACGTTATAGTCTTGCATCTTCTCATTCTCCACGCTCCCCAAGCACACACATACTTTCACAGCATTTGTATTTACCAAGACCTGTATCAGTACTGGAGTTTATTTTGTCATTGCTGAAATTTCAGAGTTCAGACTCAAACTCCTTCTGGTCCAGCCCTCATCTATCTCATTGTTCAGTCTACTCCCACTCAGATGAGAGTTACTCAGGCTCATCACCATTTTCCCTGACCCTGGAGACACACAACACAGACCTGACAACATCCAGCAGCTTTCATAGAATCATTCAGGTTGGAAAAGACCTTTAAGATCATTGAATGAGCAATGTCAGTTTCACCACTAAACCACGTCCATAAGCAACACATCCTCATGTCTTTTAAATACCTCCACACAGCAGTCTCCATCTCCAAACACACAACCAGAATTCCTAAGTTATTTAGAGACAAGTTGTCCAACCCATTGCATTCTTAAACACTCAAGAAAAAAAAAAATCTATAAAATTAATGAGGCTTGCAGCATACAAGATGAGGTAACGAACCGTCAAGTTTTATCAGTGGTTCTTTACAGACAATCATGTAACTCCCAGCTTTAATATTCCCAAGTATGTCATTGTCCCAAATCCATGACACTGAAAACCTTGCGCTGTACAACACCATACTTTTATGCATCTCCCTCTATCAATAAGCACAGTGGCTTACTTCTTCAGGTCCTGTAAAACTGAACTTCATCATTTAATTCAGCGGAGCATCTCTACTGCCTGAAACTGTCATTTGAAACATGAGTGTACATTTTTTAATACATACAAAAAGAAACAAAAAAAAATCCCTGCAAATTAATTCTGTTCGCTGAGGGGTCCCTTCTAGAGCTATGTTCCTAACAGCATTCGTTATTTGCAAAATATTTCTCAGATCCACACAGATGAACTGTTCTAGTTTACAGTTCAAGATTGATGATTATGACTTATTTTAACATTTAACCGAGTATGGGTGTGCTACAAAACTTGTACACCTTCTCATTCCAGTAAAGCAAAAATGAGGAAAGTGCTAGGCATGCAAATGAAGTTTTTTTTTTTTTGGAAAAATCATCCCTTTTTCACTTTCAATAAAATAACATTGGATTTTTTAAGAACAGGAGAGATTACCATTTTAGTGCTAATCCTCAAGTAAACTAGTTTAAGAAAAAACCCCAAAACTTAAACACAACAATACTCTTTTTACTATTCCTAATAATCCTATTCATTTTCTCAGATGAAATAATAAAGGCTGCTAATTTTTTCACAATGTTCATTTCGTAATCAAAATTCTGCTCTGAAGAATTGTCATGGAGATGCTACCATGTTTGTGAAATGTAGGCCCCATTGTATTAAGATAAAGGAGATTCCTATTCATGCCACAGATTGCTTGTCTTTTGAGATATATTTTGTAGTCCATTTAGTCCATTTCCATAGCATGAAAAGAACAGAGAATTATAATTAAGTGCAGTAGCATATACAACACTATAATCATAATTGCTCGAATTATATTCACAATTTTCCTCACATGTTTTGCAGATGCATTCTCTTTTATCCACATGTCGTGTAGTTCATGTTCCCATTTTGTAGAAGTTGCCATCAATTTGTTGCCACATGTTTTATGTGTCACCATGTTGGTTGCTGGTTGTTTTTTTCCTCCTTTGTGGAGGAGAACAAGGGTCTGATTCACGAGAAATGTCCTGCGGATTCCATTGTTTCTCCAGTTCTCCAAGCCCCAAGGGGTACCTTTCATTCCGCATCTGGTTTGTCATTTGCTCAGCCGTGTACTGGATTATCCACTTGAAAAGAAACTGCACCAATTGTGTGCTCAGCCCATCAGCCTGAAAGTTCAGAAAGTGCAAAGTACTTCTCCCCGGGAACAAACAGTAAAATGTATTTGAGATTGGAGTTTTTATTAATTACAAGTGGCATTTGTAAGCCTCCTGCTGAAGCCTGCCATAGTGCTATAAGTGGCATCATTTGTGTCAATTTATAATGTAAAATGCAAGGTCTCCATCCGGCTTCAGTGTTAGTTACAGAGTCCCAGGTGGGACTTTGTTATTCAAAATTCGAAATATCTCATGATCTGGATATTTTTTCTTCCCTTGCTAAAACAAGTCTAAGGCAAGCTAGAAATGATGCTGTACTCTAGAATATGAGCTTGGTTGTTGCTGCTGGCTCCTCATCTTCTTGAGGAGGCCAAACAGCAGCCTTCATCTGTGAAGGGATGCAGTGAAGACAGGCAATAGGCAGAGTAAAGTGTCAGATGGCATTAATATCTTACACTGGTACTAGACCTGGAATAAAAATCTGGCTCTACCATGCCTCCAGAGAACTGGAAATTTTCTACCAGATGACCAGAAACTTTTATTATGTCACAGGGGATGAAGAGATCGGGCTATAGAGTCCTTTCTGCAGTTTCTCTGTTCCCTCCCTCCTACTCAGTATATAAAGTGTGCTGGGTATTTTCCTCATTTATTGTTTTTTTTAACATTTGCCGAGTTTCTCTGCCAAGAAATATGACACTACCAGGACATCTTCTTGCATCCAGAACAAAATCTAAAATCATCAAATAGATCAGTGGTTACTATTTTGAAGCTTTCATGCATCAGGTTTACTAGATTCAGAGCACATGAAAGATTTTGCACAAAAAAAAATGAGACAAGTGTTTCCCATGACTGACTTCTCCTCCAGTCCCCATATGGATGATGCAATTCCATTTGCTTAACATCTTCTTTCTATCATCTCAAAGTCCTCCACAAAAAAAAACAAATCAAAGGCTACATGTGCGCCTTTTAATGGACACATACCAGCCTTACTTCCACTTCCCCAAGGTATCTTTTGTGCAAAGTTAGTTAGAACTTTAAAGCTTTGTGTGTTTTCTTGCTCTGTTTTTCATTTAAATTTCTGACTGGGAGACATTTCCTTAGGTACACCTTTTATTCTCTTAAGAAATTATTTGTCAAAATCAAAGAAGAAGTAAGGCTTCATAGTGCTATTTTATCCTTCAGGAATGCATTCATGTTCCATGCTTATATTCTCTATTTATCATAGTTAAATGCATAAAATATTAACACTGAAATAGGATCCTTGAGGGATGGTGAGTTGAAAGAGTAGTTTGGGATAGAGAGAGGGAAGGCATCCAAGAACAGAGATTTGATTTACTTAGTTACTACAACAGCTGAAACACAGCAAATATTTTACAAGAAGCCGTGGTGTTTTTACGTTGAAGTCAGCGGAGTGCCTAACGGAAGATTAGCAGAACCAGAGCTCAGTACTTCAAACACATGCCAGGAGCAGAGGATGTGGTTGGGTTTGCTGGACAAGATGTGGGTGGGATGCTAAGGTCTGAGAGTTGCTCCTCCTGGTCACGGGGAGCTCAGACATGAACTGTGCCTTCAAATTTCAGTGTCTTTTAAGATTGCGTTGTGCAAAGTGTAGCCCGCATTGAGATATGCACTTTGAAATTATCAAAGGTAGTGTAAACAGTGGAATAGAAGGCTTGGGGCAGGATAGTGGTATTTCTTGCTTCTGTATCTTCGGTCTCAGCTTTTCAGTCTTTAGTCTTCAGTCTTAACCCTCATTTCTGTCCTCCAAAGCAGAAAAACATTTTTCATGCTCATGTTACAAATAAGAATAATTAAGGCAGAAAATGAAATCTGTTTCCTGCCCGGAGCTTCAAGGAAAGCAGCACAAAAGCTGGCCTGAAATTCCTTACTCCCAGTCTTATAGACAGGTCACTTCACATCCCTCCTTAACAGGATACAAACAACAGGAAGGGAAGGGAAGGGAAGGGAAGGGAAGGGAAAGGAAAGGGGAGGGAAGGGAAGGGAAGGGAAGGGAAGGGAAGGGAAGGGAAGGGAAGGGAAGGGAAGGGAAGGGAAAGGAAAGGAAAGGAAAGGAAAGGAAAGGAAAGGAAAGGAAAGGAAAGGAAAGGAAAGGAAAGGAAAGGAAAGGAAAGGAAAGGAAAGGAAAGGAAAGGAAAGGAAAGGAAAGGAAAGGAAAGGAAAGGAAAGGAAAGGAAAGGAAAGGAAAGGAAAGGAAAGGAAAGGAAAGGAAAGGAAAGGAAAGGAAAGGAAAGGAAAGGAAAGGAAAGGAAAGGAAAGGAAAGGAAAGGAAAGGAAAGGAAAGGAAAGGAAAGGAAAGGTTACTTGAAAGAATTAACAGAATTGAGTATACTGATTACAGTAAGTACTCAAAGAAAGAAAGATATATTTTCCAGAGAAAAACAAACAAACAAACAAACAAACAAACAACTTAATGTGTTTTTTTCTTTATGTCCTGGAGTTTCTTTCCCCTAAAAACAGGAGCTATTCACACAGAAAGATCTGCCTGGCAGGAAGCCTATTTCCTAGGAAAATAGTTATTTCTCTACAGATTTTTGGATGGTTTCTTGGTTTTCTTTTTTTTTTTATAATCCCTGAATCTGAGGTTAGTCAATTGCTAGACTACATTAAAAAAAATGGTGCTTCTGTTGTATTTTACACTCAGACAAAACAAAGAGGGAAGAGGCTGAATTTTCTCTCTGAAAAATCGGTAAGTTATTTTTTGTCCCACAGTACAGGCTTGGAAACAAAGTATTTTCATACTATCCATTTCATTTATGAATGCTGCGAATTTTCAAAGCTAAAACCTTAAAGTTTTGGGTTTGCTTCGTTGAAGTGACCTGTGTTTTGACATTGCATCAAGCAAAAAATCCACTTTTACTGGCAGTGTGTGGAAAGGCTGTCTAATGGAAAGAGGTCTGACCTGGACTTCAGAAGATCTGTATTCATTTTCCCCTTCAGCTACAGACTTGGTGCGATTTCTTCTAACAAATACACCAAAAGATAGAACAAAGGAAGAAACATACAGAGAATTCATAGAATCAAGCCAGAATTTGCAAGTGATAGATGACAGTTCCCAAAAGTCTGAGATAATACATATTTAAATAAAAAATAGCCTCTCCAAGGGTGTTCAAATGTAACAGGCCCCCCTAGTCTTCAACAGAAAGTTTTTTCATTTCATTTCATTTTCAGTCTCAGATGCCATCTGGGATTAGGAAAAAAGTAATAATAAAATATTGTATTACTTGAAGCTGGGATTCATACAACTGTCAGAAATTTCACTTTGTCCTGAGATTTTGGCAGACTTGGGAGGTTGGGATGTACTCCGCAGGAGAATCTGAGATCTTGGAAGTCTATCTGAGTATCACTGATTATTTGGCTGCATAGTGAGCAAGAGAGACCTCTTGAGATGTCTAATAATATTTACTGATTCCAAGCCTTTGGGCACCCTTTATCCGTGGCATCAGTACACAAGTACATACTAACATGTGATTAAAACAGACTTTAAAGTTGCATGTAACTTAAAACAAGTAATTTAAAAGTTATATGGTTCTTTGAAGAGCCAAGAGCCTTCCTTGAGTGTCTCACTGTTCCTTGGGCTGATGTGATGTAGTTCACCCTCCACTGAACAAAGAGGGCAAATCTGTGCATGATAATTCTGTGATGTTTTGGGGAAACCTAAGCATGTTCTGAATTAATTGTGGAGAAAAAGAGCATTGGGAAAAGTAAGCATGTAGAGACAATGCTGGGGCTCAGGGTG
Organism: Apaloderma vittatum; assembly: GCF_000703405.1. Taxonomy (NCBI): domain Eukaryota; kingdom Metazoa; phylum Chordata; class Aves; order Trogoniformes; family Trogonidae; genus Apaloderma; species Apaloderma vittatum. The sequence continues at coordinate 37,852 of NW_009719507.1, read as the reverse complement.
GTAACCCTCCACAGCATCAGCTTGCTGATACCATCATACTGCTTTCACTTAAGAGTCAGCCTGCAGAGCTGTTAATCATACTCATAAGAAATAAGTGTACTCTGAATTTCCACAGCCCCTGAGGTGTAAACTAGGTAGTCTTCTAAGGACATATCCATCTTTTCCTAGCCTTGTATGATTCAAGCTCTTTGCAAACAAGTCTAAAGTTTCTTTTACTCTCTCTCTACCAATAGTCAAGCTCGAAGGAAGAGATGTTTATTTCATTCAAAAACAGATTAGAAAGAGGACAATTTAGGGATTTAAAGCACAATGAAAAAGCAGCAGGCCTGGAAAGAGGAGACTGACAGTACAGTATGAGAGTGGGTGCAGGGGGGTAAGGGAGCCTGGTACTCCAGGTGCATTGCAGGGGTGTGGAACCAGGACTTGGAGAGGAAACCGAGGTCAGATAACAAAAAAGAGGGAATGAATGAGCTGGACTGGGAGAACAAAACTAATTGAGTAGGATTAGAACCTAATGAGAAGTGTGAGAAAGAAAATCTGGAGTTACCGAGGTGGGGAAAAAGAGGATTCAAGGGGAGATAATGAAACTGAATAAAAAAGGAGGAAAGTGGAAGACCACGAATAGGAGGGAGGAAAGAACCTCTCTGGACAAGAAATCTGGGACCAGCACCAGGTGAGACTGGAACAAAATCCTTGCATTAACAGAGTCATAATAGATAAGGAAAACCAAACAGCAGTTCAGAAAGGCTGATATTTTTTGTCATCCAGCCAATCAACTCATACTAGTGCTGTTGTCTGAGCGGGGAATCAGTTAGTGCTCGTTTCTCTCAGCCCACACTGGTAGTCTGCAGACCCATCAGCAGTTGGTTTGTTAACATGCTGCTCCCTTCTCACATCCTGCAGAGACTCCACCAGTAGGATCTCTACAAGCCACATCTGCAGCACAGAGCTTCATGGGGCAAGCAAAATGTGTGCCAATCACCCCTTTAAAGGAGCTTCTGCTATAGCGGTTATCCCTTATTTTAGTGACAGGAGGCTGTGAAACATAACTAAAGTTTCCAGTCCTACCAGTGAATCATGTAGTTGTTAATACTACACCAAGGAATGAGATTTTGGGATTTATTAACTACATGTGAAAATCTTCCCTAAAAAGATAATTATAATAAGGTTACAAAAAACAGGCATTCAATAGTTAAAAGCATAAGAAACATTAAATCATCTTATTCTTTTCTCGCTTACAGCTGGAGTTCATTAATATTTTTGAAGCACTTGGAATGACAGAAAATCCCATATGGAAACGAACAGAAAAATTTGGCTAGATAGCGTTCAGGAAAAAAAACACAACAAAACGACAAACATGCACATAAAAAAAATAAGAAAGGCACACACTGCATAAGAAAGAGGAAACAACATACTGTGCTTGGGATGCAGAGGAGGGATAACTATCTCTGCATGTGGTCTCGTGCATATGTGTATTACAAGTCGTTACTAAATTCGACATTAAGAGGCAGTGCTTCAATCTTTGTAGCCTGTTTCCTGTGTTATTTAGGATATATAACCCGTATCACAACCTCTTTTGGTTCCTGTGGTTGTCTTTTGTATCAGTTTTGTTATGGGGACACAGATTCAGCAGCCTGGTCCTGTGCTGAAAAGGCACCTCCACAACCACTTAAACATTAGAAATGGCACATGGCAAACTGAGAGTTCTCTCCCTCTGGTAACTCAGCAAAATGACATCTTGATCTATCAAAAATAAAAATAATAGAAAAGCATAGTTCCTTTTTCCAGGTCCACTTCATTTTCATAGCAAAAGAGAAGTAGGTTTATAGGTGTAAAGGCATCAAATAGTGAAGAACTTTGTTCTCTTTGTAAAATGCAATGTACAATGTCTAAGGATACAGCTGAAGGATGCTCACATACCAAGCAAGAATTACCAGAAACTACACTACATAAATTTATATTAGTGTTGTCTTTAATAGGTATTTATATAAATGCATATATTTAAAAAATAAAAATAATACCTTCATATGCCATACAAATATGTCTACCACGGAAATGTTCTTCCCATGAGGCCAAAATGAAAAAAATAGAACATCCATGACAGGTGTTTCCTGTAAAACTTAATTTTACAGTACAAAGGCACTCAGCCTCTAGAGTGTAAGGTCTTCAGCCGAATAGATCTGCCACAGGAACAAATGAAGTATCGGGTGGGTCTTTTTTCAAAAGGTCTTTCTGATTAATGTTGACAGATCACCATGACACTGATGATCAATTAGTTAATGTTTGTACAGTACTTTGGAGATGTAAAACTCTTTAAGTACTGAGCATTGTTATTATTACGAGTACACTTCAAGATCCTTAGGAAACTGTTGGGAGTACAGTAGACATGATCTTAATCTATTAATAGCCCTTTATAAGTGCAGTTACTCATAGACTGCCAAAACATCGCTACTGTAATATAATTATTTTTTTCTATTTTTTTTTGTCACAGATAGCATGGGTGTCATGAATGTTAATAGCAAGGAAGCAAAATTGCTCCTGTCATCTTCTTCCCTTTTTTGTACATACGGTATGTGAAGGAGCCTGTCTCCTTAAAATGACAGGAGAGAATCACATCCCCCTAAGACTCCAATCATCTGCATAAGGTCTTTAATTTGGGATTTGAGTACCAGATAATTAGTAGTTGAGATAGAATCACACTGCTTTGTGAGTCCCATGGCCCAATTAGTAAATCAGGTTGTAAAAGGTTACTAGAATGGGCCTTTTATCTTACCAGCATTTTACTGTTATTGCTTGTGATAGACAGAGCATCCTGTATCAGGGACAGGAGGAAGGAGAAATTTAGTGCCATAGCACATAATCTGCTGATGTGAATTGATACAGGTCCCTATTTACATCTGCTGGGAAATGACTCTTGGACTTATAGGCATTGTACGTAGTGTTGCAGCATCTGCAGCTTGATCTCCAGCAGCCATCAGGGGAAGGGAAAAATGACCCAGTAAAGACATGTGTGTCGACCAGTGAAAAGCACAAAATAATAATCTAGACTTATAGAACCAACAAGTTTTCCAAGCAAAAGAAGTCAGAGTAAACTCAATTAAAGCTAGGGAAGAAAGAGAAAGGAAACAATTACAGCATAAGAAAGTATTTGAGGGCTGTTCTCTTATGCTTTCATATGCAGACATACGTAGAATCATAGAATCATAGAATGTTAGGAGTTGGAAGGGACCATCTAGTCCAACCCACCTGCCAGAGCAGGGTCACCCAGGGCACACAGTAACATGTCCAGGCAGGTTGGAAAGTCTCCAGAACAGGAGACTCCACACCCTCTCTGGGCAGCCTGGGCCAGGGCTCCGGTACCCACACAGCCAAGAGGTTTCTTCTCATGTTGAGGTAGAACTTCCTATGTTCTAACTTAAACCTATTATTTCTTGTTCTATTGCTGGGAAACACTGAGAAGAGATTGTCTCCTTCCCCTTGACACCTACCCCTCAGATATTTGTAGATGTTAATAAGGTCCCCATGATCACACTCTCACACCCCAACATGTGTAGAAGCGTTTGTCAAAAATGTGAATTCAGTGACAAGGTGGACCTCCAGGTAAAGGTCATCACATGCCTGGTTTAAAGCTCCCCCTGTCCAACATGCCCTGAGAAGATCCCACCCCTGAAAGGGGGCCAGCAGGAACCAGAGAGACTTGCTGCCTGCCACTCTCCCCTGATGGGAGGGAAGGTGACTGGCAGAGGATATCCCCCAGGGTGAAGAAAGTGGGAGGAGTGTGGGTGGGGACTGGGGCACCTCATCAGTGCTCCCAGATGTGCAGGATGTCTGAGGGGGCAAGGCAAGGCTGGCAGAGGTGATCCAGCAGCCTTCACCCAGTGCATCGCTGTGTGGTCTTGGGCAACCATGTGTCCTCTCTTCCCTGCTTTCTCCTTCTGCAAAATGGAGGTGAGAACAGTGTAAAACACTGTGTGAATGGGGAATATTAGCAATACTAATTCTGTTTACAGGAATATTTGTTCCTTTTAGTGTTACAGAAGCCTGCCTGCAGGCTCCAGCTCTCATTTATTTTTGCTCAACACTGTCTACACAATCACCAATTCTCATTATGAAAATAATTGCTGCCTGTATCACTGTGTTTTTGTTTGATAATATATTTCATGTTCAGGAGGGCCTATTAAAATTATCGAGTCTGACCTCCCACACTGTGCAAGCATTATAGTCTCACCAAACCATTCTTACAACAAATCTCACAGTGGAGCTATTAAAAATATCAGCATATGTTCATGGACCAAGATGCCACTGTACCAGGCACGTAACAAAGGATCATCCCTTCCCTGAGGAATTTATAATTTAACGAGATCCTGCAGCAGGGTGAGAGGGAAGGAATGTGTCTGTCTTTAAGATTATTGAGAGAGTCTGTGGAAAGTCCAGAAAATAAATCTTCTAGCTCACAATGTATTGTTTTACCCCCACAGCTATCCTTTTTCTGATGAATAAAAGAAAACTTGTTTTCTTATGATAATTCTCTGTTATCTCCTTTTTTAAAAAATCAGTGTAATTTTTTAAGATAATATTAATTTCCCAGGAAAGCAATCAGACTTCAGGTCGTTTTCGCCATAGTTAAGGTCCTTAAGAATCTCTGAATTGGCGTCATGGGATTTCTGCCTGTGTCATGCCCTGCTCTTTCCCAATATGACACACTACCCATCATGGTCATTGTCAGCATAGCAGTCTTATGAAGATGGAAAGTCACACCACATTAATTTTCAGAGCCCTGTTCTCAAACAGCGTCCTGATTTCAGCTGGGACAAAGTTAATTTTCTTCCTGGTAGCTGGTACAGTGCTGTGTTTAGTGCTGGATTTAGAACCAGAACATCGATAACAGGCTGAAGTTTCAGTGTTGCTAAGCAGTGCTTACACAGTCAAGACTTTTCAACTTCTCATAATGCCTTGCCAGTGAGGAGGATGGGGCAGGGCAAGAAGCTTGGAGAGGGCACAGACATCATGCTCAGTTTATAAATTAGGGACAAAACTGGCTGAGGGGGTGATTGCTTGGAAACAATGTGGGTATTGGTCAGTGAGTGGTGAGAAATTGCATTGTCCGACACTTGTTTTGTATATGCTAATTATTTTATTGTTGTAGTTTTAATTATTATTATTATTATTATTGTTATTACTATTATTATTATTATTATTATTACTATTATTGAGTTGGACTTTGAGGTCACTTCCAACCCCTAACATTCTATGATTCTGTGATTATTATTATTATTTTTTATTATTATTATTACTACTACTACTATTTTCCCTTCCCTTTTCTGTCCTCTTAAGCCGTCTTTATCCCAACAAACAAAATTTACTTTTTTCTCCCGATTCCCCCATCTCTCTGAGGAGCGGGGGGAGTGAACGAACATCTGTGTGGTGTTGAGCTGCCCGCCGGGTTAAACCACCACAACCTGCTACACAAGGCATTAGCCTCACAACTCCCATTAGCCCCCACTGTGTTGAGTCAAGAATCAAGTGCATAAAGGATGTCAGGCATTGTACGCTCCCGGTAATCAGATTTGCTGGTCACTTAGCCCCAGCTGCCCTTAAAGATGTGTGTTTAGAATAAAAATGTTTGATAGTAGCAAAGCTGAACTACATGACAGCAGGGCTGAGGCTCTTTTCAGGGCATGTAAAATATACTTTAGATGCCAACGTACAAGGAGAATCATCCCAGATTGTTAATGCAGTGTTGGAATTAAAGTAGTCTCTTACCAGGGCAGATGCTGGTACTGTTACAGCAATTAAACTTTCTAGCTAGCCTTTCCTGCATATGTGGAGTTATTTTTATTTCTGTTTGCACCATCCCAAGGCCACAGTCCCTATCAAGCCTCCGTTGCTCTGAGTGCTGGATGAGCGCAAAGAAAGAGACAGTCCCTGTCCTGTTGAGCTTCCAGTCTGCAAAATAATGTCATTACTTCTCAGCTTGGTGTCACAGTTCAAGGAGAAGTCCCCTGGCTGGAGGGGAAAATAGCTGAAACTGCAGGAGCTGGTCCATCTTTCCCCTTTCATGGAAGAACATAACACATAATAACAGCCGGCTCTTTTCTCCTCGCCCTGCGCTCCCTGCTGTTAAACTCCACTCGCTGCCATGGCATCTGACAAGCAAACCTTTCCCTCAGCCTCACCTTGTTTTTTTTTGTTTTTTTTTTACAGGAGCAGATTATTAGCAACATAAATTATGGTCTGAGGTCAGTGCTATCAAGCACATCGGATTGAAATTGCGTGCTTTGAAATAAATATGTCAGTCTGGCAGGTGTACGCAGACAGCTCTGTGGAATTTTTTTGACAAATATGAGATTTCTTTGAAAACAGAAGTTTGGAAGGGAGAAGCATTTGTAAATTTGGTTCGATTAAGTAGGAAGTTATTAGGAATATTTTTTTTCTAGATATTCTCACCTTCCTTTAAAAAAATAAAATTTGCTGAATAAAGAAAGACGCATGAAAAGGTTAATTAATAAATATTATGGCAATAAAATAGAGCATTGCACTTAAAAATTAAATGTATGAAGTTTATCCAAAACAAAGTAAAAACCAAACAACCAAAATAAAAGCAAAATATTACAGAAGGAGACAAGGTCTGAAGTTGGGTTCAGGTTCCTCTTGAGATACAATTCAAACTCCATGGACTTCTGCAGCTTATGTAGATTTGTAAATACAACAGACAGAGAGAAGCTGGTAGATTTTTTCGGGCTGGTAGTGGACCTGAAATGGGTATTTCTTATCTAGGTTTGAAAGTACTGCATATGTTACAATTAGAGCTGTAAAAAAATAAGGGAGGTCTTCATCTTTTCCAACTGATATGACTGCTCTGCTTGGCAGCTGTCTATTGGCTGTGAAGTTCACATTAAAAATTTGTGTTGTCCAAGTCCATATGGAAACTTCAAAGTTCAAGTGATAATACAGACCTCTTGTTTAGGCATTGTACACTACTTATCAAAAGGAGTTTTTTTATTTTTTTATTTATTTTCCCCCAATGTTCAGATTAACCTTTTGTACAAGAGCACCACAAAGTGTCACAGGGCTGCAAGGACATTCTTAAATTCTGTTTTAAGGAGTGACACCACGTATGGTGGTAGGTTCCTCTGCTTACTCAGCTCCTCACCTTAGTTCTCTCCAGATGTTAGATGTTCAAGTAAAAGTGACAGGCTAGACCAAGCCATTCAACATTATTTAGAAATGTTGGATTCTAGTGTTTCTCCCTCACCTTAGTTCTCTCCAGATGTTAGATGTCCAAGTAAAAGTGACAGGCTAGATCAAGCCATTCAAAATTATTTAGAAATGTTGAATTCTAGTGTTTCTTCTAATTTATTTTGTTTTCTTCGTAATCCAGAAAATAATATCAAGTGTCACTCTGTGGTGAGGGGTTGATTCCTGGCAGCAGAGGTAGAAATTTCTTTTATATTGTTATTTTTGCTTTAATTTGCAGATACACAGACTGGAGTACATCACAAAGAGGCAGTAATCTGCTTTATGGACTCACTCAAGAACTCTGGCAGCTCTGCAGGTTGTCACCTCCTGGATGCTTTTATTAGCTCTTCTTTGCTAAATCTTTTGCATTACTTGTCTCTTAGCTTACATCTGAGGAACTAGCCCTGAAGTACATATTTTCCTCCAGTTGATGCTGGCACAAACAGACGAGTTGCAAAGGCAGGAGATGAGAGTGACAAAAAATTGCAGGCACATGTTCACTGAGGTTTGAATGTTGAGCAGACAGCTATCCGCAGTTCTGTTAGCCTTCTGCTGCTTCTTCAACACATTTGCAGAACACAAACTTTTTGAACATCAGGCCTATTTTCAGAAATAAATTGCACACCAACAGTAAAATGGAATACCAGACCACGTGGTTGCAGCTAGAGTCCTTTAGCTTAGCATCATGAAAAAGGCATACTTGGTAGGACAGAGGGCCCCCAAGGCTGTGCATAAGCAGTCATAAACATGAGCCTTAGATGAGAACAGTGGAGAAATTCCAGACAAACATTCTGGCTATGATCAGACCACACATGTGTTTTCTGATAGTGCAAGACGTTACTTCTGAGAAGCTGTGATTGCAAGATTACAGCTGGATTTTGCTGACAGCGTCCTTGACTTTTTTCTTCCTTCTACAATTATTGCTAAATATGAACAAAAATCTGCTCTGTTGTCCATAATTTGAGGCATATGAATTGGGAATATAATGCACCAAGCGAAAAACAATGCTATAGGGGCTGGAGTCCCTGTTTCAGTAGCATGCAGTTCATTTTCTTCAGATAGAACAAACTTCCTGCCCTGTCTCTGAAGTATTCATCTATTTTCCCAATATTCGTAGAAAAAATCCAGCTGACCTGTTGACACCCTAGGACCCTAAGTCATTGTAGTCTGTGCAAGCTGGACTTCTACAGGCATGTCAGCAAGAGCTGAGGACTGACAACTGTGTGACAGCTCCTCCTGTGGTCCCAGCCAGCCCAGAAACTGGTCGAACACATTGACTCAGGTCTGTGACTCACTAATGAGTCCCACTGTGCTCTCAATGTTGTTTTTAATGCTTCCAGAGGACTTACCCATAGAAACACATTCTGCAATTACACACCTAAGCCAAACCCAGACCTCTACTGGCTCACGTCCAGCCATCGGAGAGTGACGTGCTAACGTGATTAACCCCACTGGGGCAGGCAGAGGTTTCCTTCACAGATAGAAAGCTGCAACCACCTTTCACTCCTCAGTCTTAGGGTTTTGTGACTGGAAGCAACGTAAAAATAAATAAATGTTCATTGCTTCATCTTACAGGGCTGCAATATGACTTGTAGGCATCATCTTTCTTGCCTGAAGCTCCTGACAAAGCACACCATCATGTGTTATCTTGAGTTATATCTTGAAATGCAGGCTTGATTTGATGGGTGTGGGTTATATATGTAAGGTTTTTCCTTCCAATAAGCCCTGTGAATGCAACTTCAGTGAGACTTTTTTCCAGAGTGGGAATGGACTTGATACGTTGGATACAGTGTCAGTCTTACAACTGTGACTCACTAATGAGTCATGCTGTGACTTCAGTTTTTGTATCGGGGAGCATATGAGGTCTGCACACCTTCATAGGATCATAGGATCATAGAGTGTTTGGGGATGGAAGGGACTTTTAAACGTCATCTAGTTCAACCCTCCTGTAGTGAGCAGGGATAGCTTTAACTAAATCAGTTTGATTATTTGTTGAACCTCATGAGGTTCACATGGATCCACTTCTCTAGCTTGTACGGGAGTCTCTGGATGGCATCCCTTCCCTCATGTGTGTCAACCACACCAGCCAGCTTGGTGTCATTTGCAAACTTGCTGAGAGTGCACTCGATCCCACTGCTGAAGATATTAAACAGCACTGGACCCTGTACAGACCCCTGCGGGACAGAACCAAAACACATTCCTCTGCTAGCCCGGTGATCGTTTCTATTCCCACATTGCTGAAGTATCCCAGAGAATTCACTTTAAAGAAGTAGCGACGTTTGCAGATCAGAGTTTTGTACCCCCAGATAGTGAAATGACTGGAGATATACAAGTGGAGGCACCAGTCAAAATCTGCATCAGTTGGTGCAAGCCAGCCTGTTCCAGTGCTTGGTTTTGTGGGGTTTTTGTGTTCTTTCTTTCTAATACAGACTCACATAGTTGTCTCATCAGTTTTACTACAGGTTTCTGGACAATGCTAAACAAAGGAAAGTTCTATTAATATGCAATTATCTTCACTTAAAAAATATTCAAGAGTTTATTACTCTCTTTTGTAGGATCTTTAGCAATTTTACCTTTGTGGATATGCAATAAAATGGGTAGGCAGTATCTTTGAGAAAGCTGAGCTTGCCTTTAGGGAAGAATTAGCCAATCTAAAAATTCCTCTCTTTTGTTGAGCAATTGAAGCTGCCGTAATTAAGCAGTGTTTTGTTCTTGCACAGGTTTGTTTACATTTGAGACAATGCAATGGAACAATTAAAATTTAATAATATGGTAAATAAGATCTGAATAATTTATTCAAAGCAAATAAAATGCATGTTGGTGATCACACTTTTTGAGACTAGAAGAAAAAATGACTTACAAGTCTGTATAGAAATTTTGTTCCTTTGTTTGGAACAAGCATGTTTATATTGGATCCATCATCAAAGAAGAAAATACAAGTATTTATATTTAGGGACAGAAGTGCCTGTAAAGCATGAACTCATTTGAAATTAGATAAACTTGAATAATATAGAAATTATGAAATGGAAAACACTGATTTTGAAATATCATATGCCAACTTTTTCCAAAAAAGTAATTTTCTATATGTGTACTCTGTTGTGTAGTTATGCATTTCTTTATACTTTTGCAATGGAAGTAGTAGAGAGGCTGTTTTTTTGCTATTAACAGTAATGGGATCTGTACCATTAGCTTCAATAGTGCATGACCAAGACTATTATTATCATTATTTGTTACAAAGGCATCTAGAAGTTCTAAATAAATAAATAAATAAATCAGAATCACATTATGCCCATGTATAAAGGCTTACAAAGTTAGCAGCATGCTTTATTATACAGACTCTTCTACTTTTAATGAAAGCCTTTTTTTCCAACAGCATGTATTTAGCTTTTTCTCTGAAATAAGCTTAAAGAAGTCAAGTGAGCCATCTTCTATTCACTTCATAAAATGTTTTCTATCTCATAATTACTTACATAGTCAGTAAGGAAAATCTTGTTTATTTTCCTCCAAATGTATCGGTTTTTTAATATGGAGGAAATTTTTAAATACAGAGGAATAGTTCTGTGTGATCTGCAGTTCTAATTAGCACACTCAGAAAGTATGTTCATGGATGGCTACCTAATTCTGTAAGGACTTGGGAGTACTTGTGGATGAAAAGCTAGACATGAACTAACACACCTGCTTACAGTCCAGAAGGCCAATCACATCCTGGGCTGCATTGAGAGAAGCTCTAGTCTGCTCTGGTAGGAGCTGACCTGCAGTTTTGTGTCCAGCTCTGGAACATCACTCTGTTGGAGCAGGTCCAGAGGAGGCCACAAAAAGGATCAGAGGGCTGGAGCACCTCTCCTACAACTACAGCCAGAGAGCGGATTGTTCAGCCTGGACAAGAGAAGGCTCCAGGGGGAGCTTATTGCAGTCTTTCAATACTTAAAGGGAACTTCTAAGAAAAATGAGTCAATATTTTTGTCAAGGTCTGTTTCAACACAACAAGGGGCAATCATTTTATATTAAAAGGGTGCAAATTTAGACTGGAATTATATCAGGTTTAAATATATCTATTTCACAGAATCACAGAATATTAGGAGTTGGAAGGAACCTCAAAAGATCATCCAGTTCAATACCCCTGTCAGAACAGGATCACCTACAGTAGATCATGCAGGAACATGTCCAGACAGATTTTGATTATACTTCCTGAGATGGAGACTCCACAACCTCTCTGGGCAGCCTGTTCCAGCACTCCGTCACCCTCACAGGAAAAAAGATTTTTCTAATGTTTTTGTGGAATCTTCTATGCTCCAGCTTGCATCACTTGCCCCTTGTCCTATCATTGGACATGACTGAAAAGAGTCTGGCTCCTGACACTCAGCCTTTCCATATTTATAAACATTTATGAGGTCACCCCTCAGTCTCCCCTTCTCCAAGCTAAAGAGACTCAGCTCCTTCAGCCTTTCCTCATCAGGGAGAAGTTCCACTTCCTTCATCATCTCTGTGGCTCTGCGCTGAACTCTTTCAAGTAGTTCCCTGCCCATTTTGAACTGAGGGGCCAGGAAAGAAAAAGTGGAAGAGTCAGTCTGATGATACAACGCTATAAAAACGATTGATCAAAATTAATATCCAGGATTAAGAGACAAGGGAATGGCAGGAAAAAGGTTCACGGAAAAGGACACTAGCGAGTACTGTTTTGTGACTTCTTCAGCCCTCTGAAGAAATGTCCATTTTGAAGGTACTGTCCTTCTTGCAACAGTGACATATTTTGCTGAATGGCCTATATGTATAATTTGATCCTGCAGTCATTCAGTTAGGTAATTCCAGTGGTGTGTTATAGATTCATAATCACCATAAAATGGAAAAAAAAACCCCAGCTTTGTTATTGAAATAGGCAAGCTCGTTCTTTCCATGGCCTGTGTCTTGTCCCTTTCTATCTTGACACAGTCCTCTAATCTGGCATTAATCTAGAGAGAAAATAATTTAAAACCGAATTTAACCTTCTCCGTGGTTGGTCTAATTACTCAACTGCAGAAAGGTGCAAATTTTCTGTTTTTCAATCTGATAAATGAAAGATTTGACCTCAGGTCTGCAAAATCTTCCTCAAGTGTATTAGTGGGGTAATGTCTGGAAAGGGTGTGAAGGATTAAAGATATCAGGCTAGACTTCAGAGAACGTGAAGGAAACACCAAACTGCCAAAAAAAAAAAAAGAAGTCTGCAAGTCTCCTCTGGTCAGTGTTGAGCCAGATCTCTGTGACTGTTGTAGTAAGTGAAAAGAGCCTTTGGCCATGCATTATCTATTTATGGCCAATTATATTTATCTGGCATGATGTGTCTAATCAGTTCTTTTTTTGGCTTTGGTTGGAGAAGATATCTTAAAGACTCGTTCTCTACCAATGAGGCTTAGATAGCTTGAAGATCTGATATGAAACGGAACAAGCAAGCAAGGAAGTTTCCACTTTACAGTTCTTCTGGGCCTGGTGTGAACTAGCTGCTGCTGATCAGGAAATCACATGCCATGAACCTGCACACCTGTTGCATAAATCATTTGTTCCTGCAGAACGTGTCTTTTTAATGCAAGAAGTTATGTGCACCAATATTAAACAGCAAAACCCCAAGAAAATCTCACTAATAAACTAGTCCGTTTGGTAGATTTACCCTTCCTCATCCTTCACCACTAGCTCTTGTGTTTCCCTTTTTATCTCTTTGCTATCAATGAGCAAAAATGTTTCCTACAGATGAGGAGATATATTTTTCTCTGTCTGTTGAAGCATTTTGTTTGCTCTACTCTGGAAATTTGCCACAAGGAAAGGAGATAATGCTTCTGAACATGGGATGCATGGCAGACGTAAATCTGACAGAGAGATGGACTGGAGCAGCTGACTGATGGTTTCACAAAGGCTATTTTGTTTATTTTCACTGAATCTGAGATTTTCTTCTTCCACTTGTGTTGATGAGAACAAGAATAGTTCAAATCATTAATGGAAAGAAATGCAGGGGTTTTTTTAATTACCTGATTTTTGCCATTTTTGGTTTTGGCATTCTAATTTAATGGAGCCAGACCATACCATTGCAGGTGGTAAGAATAGTCTTACCAGGGAGGTAAGAAAGTCCTTCACAAGGTGTCTGCCTATACTTGGTAGTAACAGCCAACTACATCTTTACTTTCCACTGTGTTTAAATTACACAGGTAAGGAACAGGATACTGAGAGAAATGAACTTTGAAAGCTGCACAATGTTCACTGGGAATAGTAGCATTTGGAAAAAACAGGTTCCTTTGTTCAGTGTAACTTGCAAGGTTGAGTTTTTGAGTCATCATTTAACATGCTTTTAAGAAATGGGAGTAGTGAAACACAGATTAATGGTTTCAACCCATATAGTATTTTTTCATGGAAGGCCTCGATTACCCCTTCTGTGATTTCAAGCAGGTTTCATGTCACTACATCCAGACTGGTGATTGACTCTTTCACATAAAATATCCATTCCACCAGCAACCAGTTTTTGGCCCAAGAGAGGCTTTGATGCATGCCTCAGTGTTTAGTGAGGGATTCCTTGTTAATTATGATTCATTTCCTTTAAAGAGCAAATATTGCTTCTAGACATGATGAGATTCATTGTCTGGTGACAACTATGGCTGGATGATGCTCTTGGATTCACTGACCTGAGGACCAGAACCACATCCTGATGCTCAGGGATAAAAAGTGGAAAGGCGCCCACTCTATCAGAGGTTTCTGGATGAGGTACCTCCAGCAAAATTAGAAGTAGCTCCTTCTCAGAGAAAGAAAAAAAAGAGGAAAATAAGTTCTATACACAGTTAAGGCTGCATTTTTTTTTTCTTTTTTTTTTTCCTGAAGGCTGCTTTAGGCATTGTGTTGAACAAGTATAAAAGCCAGCTTCTTGTGAATTACAATTGTTATATATTTTCTTTTAAAGAAAGACTTGGCTCTTTGCCCTAAATAGCACAAAGGATATTTTTTTTTATCATTTTCCCTTAAATTACTAGCAGAACATTAAGTTTAAACATTGGCTTTCTTCCCTAGGGAGAAGACTGATATATTCATGTCTGGGGTTGTGTGTCTCAGTCAGGCTTTTTTTTTTCTCCATTTATGCTATGTTTAATCAGCTTCATTTTTTTTTATAGTGCTTAGCTTGGACAAATAGCTATCTCTAACTCTTACTTAGTAATATTTAAAAAGAGGCAATTTTCACTGTCCACCTGCAAGTGCCCAGTGAGGTTACTTTTCATTTTGCCATCATCTTTGCTCTCTACTGTCCTGTTATATGTAATTAAAATGTCTTCCTAGTTTACATGTGTTATTTCAACAGAGATCGTATAATTAAACAGCAAAATGATAACACAAATGTACATTAGTCTAAGTAGGTCAGTAACGATGGTTGTTTACTAGCACAAGATGTAAACCTCAGTACTCTGCCAGTAGGTATGTCATGGAGATGCATTAATAGGTCTTTTACAGCTTGACTGACAAACACCAAATTCTAGAATCATGGAATCATTTTGGTTAGAAAAGACTTTTAAGATCATCGAATCTAACTGTTAACCTAGCAATGCCAGGGGCACCACTAAACCGTGTCCCTGAGCACCACGTCTACATCTCTTTTAAATACCTCCAGGGATGGGGACTCCACCACTTCCCCAGGCAGCCTGTTCCAGTGCTTGAAAGCCCTTTCCATGATGAAATCTTTCCTAATGTCCAATCTAAACATCCCTTGGTGCAACTTCAGCCCATTTCTTCTTGTCCTATCACTTGTCACTTGGGACGAGACTGACCCCATGTCACTGCAACTTCCTTTCAGGTAGTTGTAGGGAATGAGAAGGTCTTCCCTCAGCCTCCTTTTCTCCAGGCTGAACAGCCTGAGTTCCTTCAGTCACTTCTCATTAGACTTCTTCTCCAGGCCCTTCACCAGCTTCATTGCCCTTCTCTGGACACTCTCCAGCACCTTAATGTCTTTCTTAGTGTGAGGGGCCCAAAACTGAACAAAAGATTCAACGTGCAGCTTCAGCAGTTCCCAGCCCAGGGGCCCGATCCCTGCCCTGCCCCTGCTGGCCACCCCACTGCTGACCCAGGACAGGACGCCGTTGGCCTTCTTGCCCCCCCGGGCACCCTGCTGGCTCCTGTCCAGCCCCTGCCCACCAGCCCCCTCAGGGCCTTTTCTGCCGGGCAGTTTCCAGCCCCTCCTCCCCAAGCCTGGAGTGCTGCTGGGGCTTGGGCTGACCCAAGGGCATTATCCAGTACTTGGTCTTGTTGAACCTCATACAATTGTCCTCAGCCCATCAATCCAGCCTGTCCAGATCCCTTTGTAGAGCCTTGAAAAAGTAGTTTGCTCCTTCTTCCTAGAAGTTCTCACTTTATTACAGTATCTGTGGTGAGTGTCGTGATTTCACAAACACTAAACTGGCCACTAATAAAGAGCAAAGACGTGTATCCAGAAAATGGATGCCTCATACTTCCGCTAGATGTACCATAAAGTTCCTATCCTGTGCAATCCTTTATTTCCCAGCACCATTACTGACTGCATCAGGTCTTGTTCTGCTGAAGGCTGGATCCAGATGAGCCCAGAAGAGGGTCTCTGCAGAACCATGTCCTTGCATGGCTTAGGTGTTGGTTGCTCTTATTTGTTATAACTACACGACCTTCATTATGGTTTACACTTTCACTGTGAGGCTCGCAACACTCTCAAATATTTCTTCCATATACCTCAACAGGTCTGTGGAAACAGCTCTGGATAATCTGCCAAAAACAGATGGGGATGAACTACAAGCAGTCACAGGAATTGCAGAATTAGAAACCAAACCTTAGAAAAAGTAAACAATAAGTAAAAATATAGGCAGGACTCTTTTTTTTTCTTTCTTGTGGAGGATTTGATAGAACTATATACACTGTGGGAATCAGTTCAAAAATGTCACAGTGCAGTATAGTGTCAATAGGACAAGAAACAGGTAGATTAGTGGCAAAAAACCTAATATAGTATTTATACATCTTTCATAAAATTGGTACATGAAATTTGTACTAGGTTTTGAAGGAACATATGCCCTGGGATATGTCAAGTCTCTGCCTTACTTGTAACTAATGAATTGCTGCCTGCCTTTACCTAACTCCAGATAGAGGACTTTGATAAATATTCTCTTTGAAAGCATCAAAAATAACTTTATCCAAAGTAAAAACATTTCTGATTTATTTCCTTTTTTTTGGGGGTGGGGGGGGGGAACCCCAACAAAACAAAACCCCCAACAAACTGACATTAACATTCTGATCTGAAATTTTATTATCCTGCCCATAACAGAGACACAAACATGATTTAAGGAATTTGGGTATGTGTATAAATGAACTGCAGCTATAGGAATTGTCCTGTGAATCCACACAGCTTTCACTGTGGAATGAATCTGACATCTTTGTCGTGGCAGAAAATAGACTCCTCACCTATGTATATTACTAAATCTTACCTGTATTTTACTAATTACACACTGATTATTACTTAGCAATATCAGGGACCCCATTGAATTTGGGACATCTATTTAGTGAGAAGCTTAGTTTTTGAAAGAGAGCCCTGCTATGCCATGGAGATGACAGTACAAACAGATAAAAGAAAACTATAGATGAGAAGGAAGTTTAACTTAATTCTATTTGAGATGGTAGTTTTATAAGCTTTTCTGTCGTAAATAATTTCCTAGAATTTTCTTAACTGCTTTTTCACCTTGATTAACTGCTGAAAGGAATCATTGCATTCCTTATAGTTTCTAAAGGCAATCACAAATCCACTTTCAGATACTCTAATGCAGTAATGAATTTGGCAGTGGTTTGACTCTAATTGTTTAGTTCTAATTTTAAACAATATTTCTTGTTCCAGTCAATGTATGATCTACTTTTCATTTTGCTAGATCCATGAGCGGAATGACCTCAGCAACAGAGAGATACAATGACAGGGATAAAATGGTGTTTACATATCCCCAGGTGACCGAGCCAGCTACCTCAGGGGAGCATTAGGTTTCATGTTGTGAAGCTAATACACTTTGTTGCAAAGCAGAGCATGTAGGATAGTCCCAGCTCAACAGGGTTTCCCCACTTCACAAAAACAATCAAGATGCTTTGTTCCAAACTTCACTTGAGAGAACAGTATTTATTTTGCCACTAGGGAGAATGAGATATGCGTCTCATTTAGGAGAATATCCTAGAGACACCAACATGGTCAAATTGATCTTGGGCTGAGCTGGGACTTGTGATGATAATACCGTAAGATAAATCTTCTTACGTTAAACAGGGGCAGTCTTTGATACTGAGACATTTTGTTACTTATTTTAAGCAAATAAAGAGTTACAAATATGTATGGAAGTTTATTTTAGTGAGATGTTCATAAAGGCTAATATAGCTAAGTCCTTGATGACACAGCAATTATAGCATCATTCTTAATTGGGATGCCATGGCCGAAGGTAGGTTAGGTAACTGAGGCAGGAAAGTGGATTATGAGATGTCACCATCCAGCCTAATTACTGAATTATTAAAGGTGTTTTGTACTAAGAATTTAAAGTTGTGCAGCTTTTCAAGTGCCTTTCTGCTTTGGGACTCCTTTGGTCACCTCATTTTTCAGGGTTCAGCATTTTCCTCCCTCAAGTCGTTTCCCCAAAATCCAGACTTATTTTACCTTCTCTACAAGCTGTCATCAGTACCAGGTCAAAGCAATTAATTCACTTCAAAGAGCTGTAGCTGCAGAGCCCCATATGGCTACTTCCCATGTGACTCTGTAAGCTAATTAGACTTGACTTTATTTTGCCCTCTTCCATTTTCCTCTACCTGAGGACCCAGTTCTCTGGTGCCTCAAACTCTACATCCATGTGCAACCCCTCTGAAGTCCTCTTCTTACCACTGGGAAGTTTTCCCATGTATTCAACCTAATTCCTTCCTATATTTAATTCAATTACATAGTTTTAATTGTGCCTTTTTACATCTCCTTAAACAGCAGGGTTTGGCACAGTTACAAGAAGTTTATAGCTAAGTAGATTTAAAGGGACTACTGTGACCATCTTGTAGAGGACTCATAGAACTGTTGAGGTTGGAAAAGACCTTTAAGATCATCGAATCAAAAATGGTCTATATTTATTAACATCATCTTGAGGAGTTGGGTTTAGGGCAGAGAAACCAGAGCAATTCTCCAGGATCAGTCACCAGGCCAAGTTAGATGGCAATGGGAATTATCTAACATAGAAACAGCTTCTGTTTGGGGCAACTACGCGTCTAATACACTTATTTCTACATTTCAAGTCAGTTGTGAGCGGCAAATTTCTATACTTACGTCAGACAAGGATGTGTAGGTCTTCAATCCTTGGCTGACATAACTGCAACACCAGGAGCACCATTAGCCACAGTTTTTGCTGACAAAAGTATCCTTCTCCTGGTATACTTTTATCCAGAGGAAGACAATTTTATTTTACCAACACAGAGTAGAATATTGTTGATTAAACATAGCTGGAATGCTTTAATGGTCAATATAATAATTTTACTGACTTGACAAAGCATTCCTACAGTCAACATGTATTAAGAAGACAAAGTGATACTTCACATTGACTTCACATGAGTAAATCACATCAATGCAGTTAATAGAATAAAAGGTGTATTTCATAGATTTTCTACATTTGATTGGAAGAATTATCTCATGAAGGTGCTGATTCCTTTTACAAAGGCTGACTTCAGGGTCACTTAGCTGGAGAGGGATATCTTACACAGAGGTCATGAATTCCAGAATTTTTATTTGATGTCATGACAAAATTAACATGACAGTCTTATTATTTTATTCTTGGATGGTACTCAATCCTAAGTGATAGATAAAGTTAGAGAAATAATATGGAAATTAGTGCTTTATTTAATATGTTTATGGTATAAAGTAGTTTGGAAAGCAAAGCTAGAAAACTTTCATTTAATCCTTATGACCTCATATTGCAGAATTGATTCCTATATTATATTTTTATAGTCCTTTGATCATTTTAGTTTTAAATGCCATGGTGAAAGGTCAAAGTTGGAGAGATGACTCAAAACATGAAATTTTCCCTCAGGTCAGTTAAAAAAAATCCCTCTTTATGTGTGACCTCCTCCCCAAACACTTGCACTCTGTGTCCTGCAGTGGGGCACTGAATGTTACCAAATCCCACTGAAGGCAGTGGACTATTACATGCCTTCTGTAACCTGCCAGAATCAGCCCACTTGTATTTACAGACTACACATTTTGTAGAGTAAATTCAGGTATAAAAAACCACAGATTTACTTCATTGGTGGTTCCAGCAACTTGAGAAAAAAGATTTCAGGCAGAAAAAAAATCTTTTTGTTTCACCTGTCCCATCACATTTCATTCCAACCTCTCTTAACCCTTTTTTAAAAAATTTAAAGAGAATTTTAAAACTCCTTTTAGAAATTGAACTTAATTTTGGCAAGAAACAGATTTTGTAACTGGAAAGTCAACACATACTGGTTTAACGTCAAAAAAGAGCATGCAAAAAAAATTTTATGTTTTTTCAGGGTTTTTTAGATTGGGTGAGATTTTAACAAATGTGGGATATGTAAATTTGGAAAAATCTTCACCAGTCTGAATCTTCACACTTCAGACAAGGGTATTGTCTGACAGTTTTGTAGGTAGCTTTAGGGTCTAATGCCTTACTAGCATTATAGTCTTGGAGAAACTGATATTAAATTTTGAATATAGGCCAGTCCCTGTAGCATTATCCAACCTATATTCAGAAATACAGACTACAGGAAACAGATCCAATAGGATCAATGTTTTTTAGTTTTACCTCTTCTTGCTACCTATTCATTCAAAGCTCTACCCACCCAAAAAAACCCTGTACATCTACCTATTGCTTTCTGTAATAAAAACAGTGAGAAGTGAAGAGATATACTCTTTGTATTAAGTATGAAATAGTTAACATTCTGAAGCCAAGATCATCAATTGAATCCCAATATACATCCCATTTAATCCATCTGCTGAAGAGGGATGCAGTATCACCAGTCATCAGGCAAGAGGATTTTAGCTATGCCCATAAAAATACTTGCACGAGTTCCCTTAGTTAAATGTTAATTAAAACACAGGCTCTGCAAGAAGTGGCCAGGGAACTCCAGCGGTTTCTCTATCTTTGCGATGTCAGAAAAAAGACTCTCTCTAAATTAAATATTTAGAAAAATTTGCTGTGCCTTTGAGCCACAGGATAGGTGGTCACTAGACCTGTTTGCCATCTTGCCTATACAACGGAGAACTTGTCTGAATTATCTTTTTCTGTTTTGGGTTCGTCCTACACAAAACTCCTCTGATAGTACCTGCCTGCTCACCCAAGAGCACTCACTGTTGAGGCTTAATTAAGAGGCACATGTAAAGTCTTCTGGAAATCCTCGGATGAACAATAGATAAAAATATAACAATTAAGCCTATACGTGTAAAAAAATACCATTTTAGACAATTCTTTCTCGGGGATATTTCTGAGGAAAAACTGGTTCATTGTCGTTTTCCTTCAGCTGACACAAACTGAATCCAGGAAAGCTATTGTGTACACCCTTTATAAACCAGCAAATAAGCAAATAATAAGCTTGAGTTTGGTGCCAGAAAGCACGCAACAATTAAAATAGAGGTGACTTCGCTCTCAAAAACCTTTTAAATCTGAAATATCTACCTGTGCACTTTCAGTAAATGTGAGCTGGGTTTTTTCATGAATTTTCATGAATTTTTCTTTCTTCTGTTCATTACTGGAAGGATCCAGAAAGAAGTAAATCTCCTTAGAATTTTCTATAATGGGTTTAATTTGTTTTCATTCAGTGAGTTAACAAGGCGGTTTCGAGCAGAATGCTTTCAGTGTATGTGTGTAACAGCCAACAGTTTTCCGCTTTTATACTCTTACGTGTAGACAGTGTTTTAGAAGCTGTAATGTGTACAGTACAACAGCACTATGCAAACAGTCTGTAAGTCCCAGAACTTCAGGTATTTTTGGGTCCCACCGTGATTTAAACACTAATGACTTTCTAAATCTTCTAGTGACTCAAAGCCTGATTAAGAAAAGTGTATCCTACCTTATTAAAAATGTACACAGTTAATTATCCTGTGCAGAATTTACATAACAGACTAGTGTCACCACAGCAGATCAAGCCGAATTAGTGAAAAGGAGAAGCACCAAACCTTCTGACTTAATGGATTTTACAACAAGAACAAGAGCTAAAACTTCCCCCTTTTGCCCCCATGTATATAATTGACCATAACATTGCATGGTTAATTATTTGAACATTTAATCTCAGCATGAAAAGGTACAGAATATATTACCACTTCCCTTTGTGAACAGCTTCTATAATTAATATTGAAGAATTGAACTAGCTGATTATAGCTTACATTGCCATGGAACTGTTGATACAAATGGTGAAATTATTAGTTTGAGTCACTCAAATCCTTGCATATGTGACTCCGTTTTACAATGTGTAGTATGTTCTAGTAGCTCACATTTTTTTTTTTATATGGAGGGAAAATTTTCCTCTCCTGATTTTAGCTCTTTTAACACTTGTACTACTTAGTTTCAGATCCACACAGATTTTAAGCAGAATGTGTATCCTGGGAGATAAATTGTCTGCCTTAGGTTTAGGGGATTGAGAGTTGAAACTTTAAAGAGTTTTCTTTATTAAACGTTCTGTGTGTCTGTTTTCCTCTCACTGTAATATAGATGGCTACATTCACACCATGTAATTATCTTTATTGCCTATAAACAGGCTGTGTCTGACTTGAATATTTCAGCTTTTTTTTTTTTGTCTGGCAAAGAAACAAAACCTATAGTAAATTAAGTTTGATTTCCATGAAGTTCTGTGTACATTTAAAACTCGGTACGTGTTTTGTTTGAACTCTGTAATCCTTGAATAAAATGCTTAATTAACCTCTTTTGGAACATCCATAATACATTTCCTTTAAATCCGTGAGGATGTGTGTGCCCCAACTGATGGCTAATTTACAAAGAAATGTTTGTTTTCACCTCTCAAAATGTTGTGTAGATCCTAGTGGATGATCCTAGATGCAAATGTCATTGTTAGTCCTGTTATTGGTATTTATAAAAAAAAATATATTTTCCCTTTTTTCTTTTTTTTTCTTTAATTTGCATTTATACAACACAGGGAGATAAAATGTTTCCTTTACTGTTTTGGGGGTTTTTTTTGTATGCAATACAATAGTTAACAACATAAAGCCCCTCTACTTGTACCAAACTGAAGGTTTCTTCTACATTAGACTCTTTAATGGATATCCTTGCTGTTCCTTGATAGCCAGCACACAGCCAGAAGCACTTAGAAAAACTTCCTTGTGTGTTACCTCCCCTGAGACATTCTCAAGCCACCTTCTTCAATGTGCTCCCTCAAACCTTGGTTCTTGTACTTTCCCACATCTACGAGACATCACGTCTGGTTGCATAAGGAGCCAAGAGAAAAATGCCCTCTCCTTTCTCTGTGCTAAGAGAGGAAGGATTTACCAGGGAGGTATTTAGAGAGGAAAATGCATGCTTGTTTAGAAATTATGGGTGATTAGGATAGATTAAACCCATAAAGAATGGAACAGATGCTGTGAAGAAGTTTCATATTTAGGTTGAGTTGCATTAACTGGGTACAGGGAAAGTGGGAAAAGGATTGATTGACATGGGATGGCTGAGGAAAGGTTCCATAAAGTGGGGAGTGGTTTCCAACTCAAAGACAATATTAACCATGTTTGAGCCTCTTTTTGTTGTTGTTTTTTTTTTTTTGTTCATAGCTTCCCCTCCTCCAGGAAGTCATAAACTCATAAAATGTAAATCTTACTGATTAAGTCTCCTTGCTGAATGGGAGAAGAGATAGATAGAGCCGAAAATGACAAAAAGTCAGTAGACAAACTTGTAAAAAACAGTTAGGAGAGGGATAGACATAGGAAGAAACTGAAAATCAAGAAATACCAAAATTCCAGTTTCATGCCTCAGCTTTTTCAGCTTTCCTCTCGCCCTCGAATCTCTGATCTGTACTACTCTACTCCCTGTTACTCTTATCTTTTGGATATGATTTAAAACTGAGAGCCCTTTTGACACTTCATTGCAAGGAAAGGTCTTTGTGTTATGGATAACTTCCAAAATATCTACAATTTCCACTGTCATTTTTATTGGCTCCAGGATAGATCTCTGACCAGTGTTCAAAGTGGAAGACGGAGACACAGCAGTTGTGTGCATCCTTTGACCTCTCCATAAGAGAGAAGATTATGCTGCTGAGGATTAAGGCTACCTGTAACAGGGTGTGAAAGCACCATCTGGTTTCTGGCAAACTGGCACTTATGTCTGGTGTGAGTCTCTCATGTCCTTATAGGACAAAGTTTAAAATGGCCAAACGTGAAGGTGAATCTTGACAGTGCATATGTCAGGGAGGGTCTGAGTGGAGGAGAACCTTTTGTGAATTACACTATCTTTAATGACTTCTGTTAGAGCTATGATTACAGGCAATCTGTTACTCCAGAGAGAATGTCTCCTAACTCTCACATGTATTCAACCCCTGTGGAATACAGATGATCTGTTTTACTGTTAACATACTACTAAAACATAAAAACACGAACAAATGCTCCCATGGTACCAAACTGCATTGTGGCAGCCACAGACGAAGCAGCTGACCAGCGCTCAGTTGTCATCAGCATAAGAACATACCGATATTTTGAACAAGTTGTGTAAGCAGGTGAAAGGGAGGAAAAGAGAATGGGTTGTTACAACAGTGTCTTTTAAGATGTTTCATTAAGAACAGTATTGGATGCATTATGGACATCTTTCAATCCCAGACTGCTCCAGCTTCTCTTCATGTGACTCACTCCCTGCCAGTGCTCAGAGCATTGTTTTTCTCAGACTTTCTCCCATTGTCAGGAAATCATTTCTCTCTAAATTTCCCCGACTTGCTACACACCTGTCAACATAACATTCCATTCATAAATGTTTGGGGTTTTTTAACATATTTAATTCCTTGTGACCACATGAAACTGCCCCGACTTCTCCTTCTGCCCAGTGAATACTGCTACAGCTCTGGCACTGGGTTTGGACCAGAGATGCTGTGTTACACAGTGTTTGCAAAGTCGTGTGTTTTCCCTTCCTCATGCCTGCAAGCTGCTGGAAGAAATATCCTGATAATACTTGAGAAAGGCTTAGTCTGGGACCAGCTGCAGATTGTCAGTTGCTGCTTCTGAGTACAAGGCAAAACAGGAGAGGATTATGCAGCTGAATGAGCAGCAACGATAAGGAAATTCAGGACAAAAAAATGCCTTATTCCTGGAAAACCGGGCAACATCTGAGGCTGCAGACAGACTATTGGTGTGAGAAACTCATTGAGCAGAGAGAAACAAGTGACAATAACTATCTGGAAGCTGTCTGCTGCCCCTAACTGCTAATGCACTCTTCTGTGTCAATTTGGCATAGAAAAATCTTTAGCTACAGTGCCCTCCATGAATATGTGTTGGTATGCAAAAGATATTAGCATGGGTGTCTCTGCCTGCTGTCTGAATGGGAGCAACAGAAAGAGAGGCTATTTCTGCATCGAGCAAAGGCAGGTCCAAAAAGCAGCATATTGCAAGGACTCTCCGCAACTTGTTTTTATTTTTCTTTTTTAAGAAAAATGAACACACCACCACAGGAGATGGATGACGTAGGCTTTCCACTGATGATACCCCTCCATCCTGCCTACTGCTAGCTCCTAAAGCCTCAGTCAAGTGCTCAGACCATGGGAATGAGTTTTACAACCATCCACCGAGCATCTGCAGGAAGGTGTTTGAGTGTGCATTTTTGCACCTTGGGGCCCATAGCCTATACTTAATATTTGGGTTGAGAGAAAGAGTGCTGGTACCTTTCCTATATTGGGGTTGACAGCTGCATCTATAACACCGCTCAGACAACTGAAGTGGTGAAGAGATTTAATCGTCTAGGGACACGATCAACAGCAGGCAGGGACAATTCATGCACAAGCCTTGACCAACTCTTTGGAAAATCGTATGAACATCAGAGCCTCAAGGAAATTGCCGGAATCCTGTCCACCTCTGAAAAATCTTGTGAGACTTCTTAGTTATTTTTCCTTTTCTTGTGAGCTTTGGCTTGCAATTCTGTTTGGATGGGGTGGCCCAGACCTTTCTGAATAAATAAGGGTATTTTTACATCTTTTCCTCTCTCTTTTGCTTGGAGATCTCTCATCATTATCTGTTCAAAGTTCTGTTATGTTGCAAAGATTTGAGGTGGTTTTTGACACTCCTGGCTTGCAAGTAGTCACCGAAACATGAGAAAACTAATCAAATGAATATAATGTAAAGTGAAAAAAGAAAGCTGGCAGAAAATCTATAGAAGCAAAATATCAAACTATACAGATTCAGGTAGGAATTTAGGACTTAGTCATAAGAAAAATGCAATGCAGGAGGGACATTAAAATTCAGTAAAAGGGAAATTGTAATGAGTGTCACATGAAACGTGGGCTACTATTATTTTCATGCGAAGGAATATCTTATCTAGAGAGCACGTTGATGTTATTCTCAGGTCTTGCATGTGATGCATCTCATCTAAAATGTATGTTACAGGTATTAGAGCTGTCCAGCCTGCATGAGTGATAGGCCATCTGGCAGCAGACGGAGATGATATTTCTGGTCTAAAAGGCACTTGCATACACCTCATTGTGTTCAAACCCTTGGTAGTTAGCAAACAAAACCCGCCTCTGAGGCACTTGATGGTATTTAATTGCTACAATCCTTAAGTTTCATTTTAGCTATCCAGAAAGCAATCATTTTGTTCCAATAAGACTTGGGGTTTTAGCATGTTTTACCTTTGTGTCTCCTCAAAATGCAAGCAACCGAGATCCTGCTTCCAGTCTGGTTTTATATTACTAGCGAGCACCAAATGTTTTGATCATGGAGATGCTGGTGCAAGAGACTCAGGGAGGGTTGCAGAGACCACCATTCTGAAGTTTTACTGGAGAACACACCTGGGAAAAAAACAACCACATGTGCCAGTGTAGGTTGGGGACTGAACTGCTGGAGAGCAGTGTAGGAGAAAGGGACTTGGGGGTGCTGGTGGGCAGCAGGATGGCCACAAACCAGCAGTGTGCCCTCGTGGCCAAGAAGGCCAATGGCTTCCTGGGCTGGGTTAGAAGGGGGTAGCTGGTAGGTCGAGAGAGGTCGTCCTGCCCCTCTACTCTGCCCTGGTGAGGCCACATCTGGAATATTGTGCCCTGTTCTGGGCTCCTCAGCTCAAGAGAGACAGGGAACTGCTGGAGAGAGTCCAGCGCAGCCACAGGGATGATGGAGGGAGTGGAACATCTCCCTGATGAGGAAAGGTTGAAGGAGCTAGGTCCCTTTAGTTCGGAGAAGAGGAGGCTGAGAGGTGACCTCATAAATGTTTATAAATATGTAAAGGGTGAGTTTCAGGAGAATGAAGCCAGGCTCTTCTCAGGGATGTCCAATGGTAGGACAAGGGGCAACTGATGGAAGGTGGAACACAGGAGGTTCCACCAAAATGTTAGGAAAACTTTTTTCACTGTGAGGGTGACAAAGCCCTGGCACAGGCTGCCCAGAGATGTTGCGGAGTCTCCTTCTCTGGAGACTTTCAAAGCCTACCTGGATGCGTTGCTGTGCAATCTACTGTAGGTGATCCTGCTCTGGCAGGGGCGTTGGACTAGGTGATCTTTCGAGGTCCCTTCCAACCCCGAACATTCTGTGATTTTGTGATTCTGTGATTCTGTGAACATGGTGAGTGACAACCAATGTCCTCCGCAGGGATCTCAGAAAGGACATTTTGTGATCCTACTCTGACAGTCTGTAAACCAGTGTCAAAAGGATTTGAAGGGTCTCAGTTGCCCAAAGCAATGACCTTAGGAATCATAATCAAATCTCAAAATGCAATGTTTGAAAGCAAGTCATTTTTAGCCTGCATTCCCTCCAGGATGATTTTCTCGTAGCCTTGTCTTTACCAGACTTTTGAAGTGGAAGTACTTTTCTTCTGAGGATATTAACCACATCTGTGTCCAAACTTTCATTTACTGACTTGCTCACATGTAGGCTGTGTGGCATAAAACAGAGAATTTAAGCAGAAGCCTGCTCTATCTTGTGCAATTTCTTTCCATACATTTTATTTGTATATGTGTTTATCTATTTATTTGAAATGACCCTGCTGAATAAGAAGACGTGCATTTGGGTTTTCTTCATTCTTTCCATCTTCCTTACAAGACTCACTTTGAAGTCTGCATTGATTTATCCCAGTACCGTATTCCAAAGCACTGCCCACCTCTTGCCCATATGCAAGACACTCAAGGCACTGCTGGTTGTGCAGTCCACAGTTGACCATGCAAATACTCCCATGCACAGCAACAGTTTTGTAAGATGATCACTCTTTGTTTATGTCCCTTGTCCACTGTCTTCCGCTCACAATTCTTCTGGCTTCATGGCTGCCAAAACAGAGTAATTTCAGCTTTGGGTTGCTATCTTTTCCCATTCTCCAGTTCAAGCAGAAGTACTTTTGGAAAGATTTCTTAAACGTTACTTATCATTTTTACTCAAGTAAGCAAAACAGAAAATCCATCAAGTGCCAGACATGGATTGTGTGACTAACTCCTATAAACTCCCATATCTCCATGACTTTTTTCTTTGAGAAAAAGTACAGCCATACTGCATGGCTATGTTTAATCATTTGCAAGGGGCATTTTTTTTATTTCCTATGCTGCATGGAAGATTTCACCCACATCACCTGGCTTGTGATTTAAAAACACAGTATAAGTAAATTTTAACTGTTTTTCTTGGATGTGAAAACTATGAGACTCATGCAATTGCAAGGCTTAGTAGGATACATTTTCAGAGATGTACACTACAGACTGCACGCATAAAATGATGAATGGCACAGGGAAGGTAAAACATATTTAAAAGGATCTTGTGACATAAAAAAGAAATAAGGAAACCAACTATGAAATAAAAAGGAGGCAGAGAACATGTGGTGTAAGGAATATATGTAGCCTGTGAAACACATTGCTGAAAAAACACCTTTGAGGCTGGGTATAAAGCCTTGCTCCCTGGCTGGGTGCATGCCTTAGCCACCTTCTGAACATGTACTGGGACCATGACGAGCTGCGTTCACACCTCTCTTCTTTTTAGACACAAAACTTCTTCTTTAGGGCAGAAGCTTATTCATTAGCTGTTAGAATAAAGGGGGTTAACTGTCAGAGACTTCTTATACTTTCCTCAAAAGCATTGTGTGTCTGCTCTCTCCAGAGACTGCATTCTGGATAGAGGTCACTGCTCTGACCCAAAGCAGAAACTCCTTGGTACTCAAAGAAAAGTATTTACACAGGATTTTGTGATTATTCCTCCTGCTCACCCCGCAGCTACTGCTTTTGTTCTGACTGTATCTGATAAGGTATCTGTAGAGCCAGGTTTATTCTGACTTGTGGCCCCTCTCATCAGATAACAAGAGGAAGAATTTCAGGATGGCACAGAGAACACAAGGAGAATAACATACACAGAATCATAGTATCGTAGAGTGCATTGAGTTGGAAAGGACCTTTAAAGGTCACCTAGTCCAACTCCACCTGTAGTGAGCAGGAACAGCTTTAACTAGATCAGGTTGCTCAGAGCCTCATCAAGCCTGACCTTGAATGTCTCCAGGGATGTAGCCTCCATCACCTCTCTGGGTAACCTGTTCCAGCATTTCACCACCCTCATAGAAAAGAACTTCTTCCTAAAATCTATTTCAAATCTACCTTGCTCTAATTTAAAACCATTGTCTCTTGTCTTGTCACTACACACCTTTGTGAACAGTCCCTCCTCAGCTTTCTTGCAGGCCACCTTCAGGTGCTGGAGCTACAGCCAGTTCAAGACTCCTCTCAGACTAACCTCCAAGGTTTAGTTGTGTCTTTGTGTCTAAGTTAGGATTCTTTATGTCACGTGAATTAAATGGCACCTGACAAGTCCTCTACTGTTACAAGCTTTTCGGCATCATAGGCTCAAATCGCTGTGTAGTCTTGTCAAGTGCCAGCAAATTACTTATGTTCCAGCTTAAAAGTTTTTTCTGTGGTTGCTCTCTCCTCACAAACAAGAGGAGAAGTCTTCTGTCAACATTTCTTTTCATTATTTTGTCCAGTAGTTGACTCTAATGTAATGCTGACACTCTTGCATTCCAGGTGACCATTTATTGCAAAATTGTTTTGAATGTTTTTTTGCAGACTGTGGTATGTAAATATACGATGCCGTGCCAACACTGAATTAGGGCTTGGGTCATAAAGACGCAAATGCCTATGTGTTTGGTTAACTTTCTTTAAATTTTTGATTGTTAAATTATTTTTCCTTCTGAGAAGTGTTATTGTGAGAGCATTCAGTTTATATTTGTGTTGAAGTGTATATTTGTGTGCATGGCAAATGGTTTATCCAAGTATTCAAAAGTAAACCACGGTTAGAGCTCGAGCGTTTCTTGCAGGTGAAGGAAAGACATAACCACAATAAAAGAGCAGATATGCGATGAGAGTTTGATAGAGAATTTTTTTAATAGATTTTAAAAAAAAAGGACTACTGCAGTTTTTCAATGAATAATGCAAATAGCTTAAGGGATTTTATATTTTAATTGTGATTAGGATTGTAGGATTGTACTGTGTGTAGGGTTGTATTGCTGGATATTTGAGTTTAACACTTTGTAGAATATTGAATGATATTTGCCCAAGGCCATTGTTTATTCCTAATATTATAGATGTGGATGGAATTTGAAAAATACAAATAGGAGAAGACAAGGTCAGTACCCTGAAGAGTTTATAGTCTCTGGGTCTGCAGAGTACAGAGAACATATCACAGAACTAAACAACTCTCAACGTCTCCAGCACTCTTATCTAGCATACCATGGTGCTCTCTTTAAATAGATTTTTTCATAAGATAAGGGCTCAATTATCATACCAAGACAAGCACTTGTGGTTTTATTTTATAAAAAAAACAACAAAACAAAATACAAAACCCAGCAAACTTAAAACCACAAAAGCTACAGAATTACCAACTACAGCTGCCAAAATCCACTGGCAAAATAAGGTTAATCCCTGAGTTCACAGTGGCAGGTTGAATTTCAGGAAAAACAAGCCCTCCTGTGTTCTTTGGCAAAAAAAAAAATGCCTGCAATGGTGTACAGAATAAACATTCCCAGCAATGCTAAGTGCACGTTCCCTGCCTATACTAAGTCAGTGAAGCTGCCAGGCAGGCATGTACAGATTCAACTGAGCATGGAAAATGGACACTGTCATGGTGATGGCTCGGTGTCTAAAAAAAGAACTTTTTCCATTTAAAAGTTAGCTTTTTCATATTGATTTCAGCAGATCTAAGGAATAAATCAAATGAGTTTAGTGAAGGGGAATGGAAGCCTTGAATATATTCTATTGCTAAGTTTCAGCCAAGACACCTTGTTGCCTTATGCCATCCCTTACATCCATGTGTAGAGTTCACAGGGAGAGTAAAACATGCACAGACATTAATAACAGCTTTTTACACTTGTTTTGCACCTTTTAAAAATATTTCTACAAAGCCACGGTAACAAGGAACAAGTTTCAACATCCACATGCTGAATTTGTTTACTGACTCCATAGTAACTCATCTTCCAAAAATAAGCAGAGAACTTACAGAATGCAATAGAAGGTGTTTTCACAAATGCACACATCTCTGCTTTATCAGACGAAGAGAGAAATTACTGAGTGGCAATTAATAGATCTGCAGAAAGGAGAGTTTGTGGCTCATATACACACGTGCATTAGCTGTGTGTGGAGTTCAGGGTATAATTCTATTTCAGAGCATAATGGTACAAAGCCAGTGGTTTGCATGTCTAAAAGTTTCAACTCAAGTTCTGCACTTTCTGTACAGCTCATTTTACTCATGTGTGTGGTGATGCTTAGATGCAGTAGCTTTGCTGGGAAGCTTTGCTGATATTGGAGCGTGGCAGTGGCAAGGGATTGGAGGAGATGCCTGATCCCTGATGCCTCATGTGCCCAGAGACCATTGGGCGCAGAAGGTTCAGGAAAAGGGGTGGCTCAGGGAGTCAGCTCACTGGTTTTCAAGCTGTCTTTGGCATGCACTAAAGCAGCCTGGGGACTGTTTTAAACTAACTCCAGCTGGGAATAAGCCAAACACAGTAGTATTCTGGCCAAATCCCGGCACTCTCCTTTCTCCAGGGCCAGACAGGATTGATGGTATATTAGCAGGGTTCATTGACTGCGTGCCAGCAAGGGATGTTATGATGCCAAGAGAAATCTCAGCTGGTGAGATCTGAAGAGTTTCCAGCTTTAGGCACTGGTATATGAAGTTTATCTGAAAAACAAGTCCCAAAAGTGTGAGGTTCTGGGTATTATGTTAAAAATGAGAAAAAGGCAGCAGATGCAAAAAAGAGGAAAGGGGAACCACTTGGAAAGTTCAACAATAATAAGCATTGCCACTTGGAAAAATATTTCCTAAAGGAACTAGGAGAGCTTGCGAAGAGCTATGAAATCACTCCAGAATGGCACTGACTTGGAAAGGAGACCAGTAAGGTCATCTTGCAGCCATCCAAGGGGCAGAAGAAAAATCAATAGCGTGATCTATTTGCTGCTTTTTGGTATTATGTTTAAAACTAGATTGTCTTCCTGCTCTAGCTCAGCCTTAAACCAGAACATGTCAAGCCAGAAAAGTTAATTCCTTGGAGATTTCAGAAATTTCCAATATTTTGGCAGAATACAGAAACGAATGTCTTGTAACAATGGCCAAGTTCCATTCTAAAGCTACCTTGGGTTTTGCAGTGTGTTTACTCTTAGAGTTCTTCATTCCTTGCTAGTCTTCATTCTCTTCCTTAGTCTTTTACAGGAGAACTATTCTGTCACCTTCTTCCCAAACCCATAAATACCTGCCTAGTGTCCACTCCAAAGATGTTGATGACAAGTTTGTTTGTGTTAAGACTTTATTTTCCTGAAATAATTATCAAGAGCAAGAAAGGGAAAGGACATTTTGTGCATGCGGCAGTCATATCCCATATCAGACTTCACCTTATTAAGCAAATAAACACTTTTAGCCCCTTCTCATAAAAGAGGTGTAGGGTTTGTTTTTTTTTCTCTATCTGTCTTGCTTTTTTTTCCACCTGTGTCTATCTTTAGGGAAATATAAGATTTCAGCAACTAAACCTATTACTATCTACATTTCCAGGTACTTCTGTACCTGTAGATTACACATATAGGAGCACTAGTAACTTTATAGTAGTAGACTGTTATGTAATATTCCTGTTCTTATTTTTAAATAATAAATATGTAGAAGTTGGGGGCTCAGAAACACAAAGACTGCAATCATCCACATACCTATGGGCAAGTCCTGTTCTGTCATAGGGACAAACTTCAAACCTGAATGAACATCACATTTTTTACAGGTGTCAAGGCTTTGCAGGTGTCTGGCAATCCCCTGAAGTTCTGGCTAAGCTGCCAGACAGCTGAAAGGTTATCTGCTCTTGCTATCTAGAGATCAGGCGTACAGTTTGTATGCACGCAGCAGGTGTGCTTCTTCCCAGAGACATCACACTTACTGTGCAGGTTTTAGCAAAGTTAGTTCACCACATCCAAGAAGTGTAGGAGATCTTTTTTGCCTGTATGCACAGTTCAGTAACGCATTTACCGTAGAACCGACTCATGTCTAAATATGAAATTTACCAACTGTTGCCATCTCTTCTCTGAACACAAATACAGCATCTACAGACACCCACAAGGAACATGCCCATGTGGGTACATAAACTTCCCGATGAAGCCAGTGGTTGTCTGCATAAAGAAATGGTTCGAGACTGAGAAACCATTCCTGAAATCTAAATTTGGCAGTATAGTTTGTTGTCTAGATATTTTTGCTATCTCAAATACAGTTTTTTTTCAATTTCTTTGTCATTGCTTTGGCAGATTTCATTACTTGAACTTTCTTCTGTAGTTTAGTACATCTCTCATCATCACCATTATAGTTATTATTACTGTTATTTTTACTTCAAAACACTGTTCCTTACCTCTTACCAATCCACGATTAGTTGCTACAAAGACATTGCACCTACATAACTCTGCCTGGTAGTGCCAGTACTAAACAGAGAGTGAATGTTTTAAAAATCTGCAGCATGAAAAACTAAGGGTTTTCAATCAGATTTATATGTTACATCATCTCAAGAGCTTCTTCAATGAGCAGATTTTTAAAGACTGTGTTAATTTACATCAATAATTTGCATTAGAGGTAAATCATTCTGTTTAATTTTGGATGACAGCTGTCCTTCAAGTACCTTCTCGTGAAGACCATTATTTCATATATTTTTTTGGCTATTAACAAACACATCTCCTTTCTTTCCATCAGGCAACATTTCAAATAGATGTCCATTGCTTTCCTGGATTCTTTTAATTATCACTTTCTTTCTCCCTATACCCAATGGGAGTTAAACTGAGGCCTGAATCAGCCCCGGAGAATTTAGTAGCTTTGTGATGATTTGCTGAATTGTTTCTGGGAGCCTGGTGCAAATTGAAACGTGTGCCTCTGGGGAAAGAGATCTCTGAGAGGGCAACATGATGCTCCTTGGGTAATGCAGGAAGTCAGAACTCAGATTTATGTCAGAGGATTGTTCTCACATTTTTGAAGTTTCATTTTCAAGTTCTCTGTTTCACTTTTCGTTTTCTCCATGTATTGTTTGTCACTGAGTGGGACTGACTTCTAAGCTGACAGCCAGATCCTGAAATGAGCTGCATGGCTAGCTGATGCTGTCCACTTTTATTAGACTTGTCCTTATGAATTTTGCACCTGTATAAGTCCTGAAGGAATCATCAAACCCTATAAGGTGTCCTCCTTTATGCCCCTCATGTCTACTTTCCCTTGTAAATATGTCACTAGCAGAGTGTTCATTAATATCTCCCACAAAGATGTTTAATCAAATTTTAAAGGTCCCAGACCTAAAGTATCAACTTCTTCACTGTGTAGTCTTCTTCATTGTGTTGAGTAATATTAAGATTTCTTGATCTCCCAAACCTGCCCTTTGAGTCAACATAGATCTAAGTTCCCTGCACTGAAGTTTCGCAATTCCCCAGCAAGTTAAACTTGTACACATACATAGGTGATCTTTTCATTACATTTTATTGATAGATGTCCTACGAGTACAGGCTAAGAGTGTTGGAGTTGTGCACCCTGGAGAAGAGAAGGCTCCAGGGACACTTGATAGCAGCCTTCCAGTACCTGAAGGGGCTACAGAAAAGCTGGGGAAGGACTTTGCATAAGGACATGTGTTGATAGGACAAGGGGCAACGGTTTTAAACTAGAACAGGGTAGATTTACATTAGACATTAGAAAGAAGTTTTTTACTATGTGGATGGTAAGACACTGGAACAGGTTACCCAGTGAAGTTGTGGATGTCTCATCCCTGGAAGTGATCAAGGCCAAGTTGGACGAGGCTTTGAGTAACCTGGTCTGGTGGGAGGTGTCCCTGCCATGGCAGGGAGATTGTAACTTGATGATCTTTAATGTCCCTTCTAACTTGAATCATTCTATGATTCTGTGATACTATGGTGTTTCCAACAGATCAGGAACTCTTAGTAATTGGGTGGGTACCTTTGTCCTTAAAAGACCATGCCCTTGCTCTACTGACTTGACCCATACCTGACAGGCAATTCTATAGTGATGTTACTGTGGGACTTCACGGCACAGCAGTAACATACCCTTTCAACACATGAATGCTATCTAACAAAGTGAAGTTTTATAATCTTTTAATAAATACTAGTCTTATGGTTTTCTTACTTTTTAGCTCTCAGTCAAAACTTACATGCAGAAGTCCAAGTAAGACAGCTTTCTCTGGCTCCTTGGAAAAGAATAACAACTGGTAGTAAAATAGCTAATGCTCTGCCCTCCTAGAAATGCTGCTTGAAGGACACCTCTGGAAGTCATTGATTGTACTTTTTGTCCAGACTGGGGCTGTCACCAACACCAAATACAATCAGCCATGACTTTAGGCAAATCTAGAAAATGTCCAAGGACTGAAATTCCATTTCCTTCCTCAGTAACTACTTTTTTTGCCCCATCCCTTTCAGAAAGCTGTGGACTGTTATTGAATCTCTCTTTTGCCTCCTTTCTGACTAAACAAGGCCTGTTCTCTCAAACTCTCCTCATGAATCACTTGCCTTGGCCAGCGATAATCTTGGTAGCTCTCTGTAGCAACCTCCCACATTTCTCCGCTTCAGTTAGGCAGGTCCAAATCTGGACTAGTTATTCCAGATACGACTTCATTCAGGCTAAGTAAAGGAAGATACTAATTTCTTTCAATTTGCCCTCCTAAAGGAGTCAGTTATAGAGTTTTGCTATATTCTTTACACAAATACACCGACTCATGCTCAGCCTGGTGTCCACAAAAGCTCCAAGGTCTTTTTCAGCATCTTCCATCCACATCAGTTGAATTCTGCCTCCTGTGGTCATGACACAGCTCAGTTATCAGATAGCCACCACTTTGGTCTTGTGAAGTACAATCTGATAAATTTTGTTTCATTAAGGGTGTTGCTTCCCTTAGCCTTCTCCTGAAATATTTTCTTCTAATAGTCTCAGTTCCCTTATAGATACTCCTGCATAGCATTAAACAAAGTCTTCACATTCAAGGATCTTCATGAGCTATTTCTCACTCACCATCTCTTATTTACCATCTAGAAGTGTCCACTCTCAACAGACACGTGCCATATTTTAAAGAGACATTTTGTACTTTTCATCTGGTGTTTTTGATGAGTTGGAAGCAGCTTCTTGCAAACCTCTGTGAAACTGTATAATGCATATTTTTATGTTTATATACACCCATCTATAAAGATATAAATATATTTCAGATAATAGGAATCTCAGATCGATTGCACAAATAGCTCATAAAATTTCTGTGATGCCTGTTGAGGGTGTTGGATGGAAAATATTGCGTGCTTCTGGGTCTCCTCTGTAGCTCCTCGGTCTGTCCATATCTCTGGTTTTTCTTTCATCCCGAGATGATAAGCACTGTAGTCAGAAGCTGTTCTTCTTTTCTGTGTGTATAATACAATTTAAACTGCTGCTTGAGCAGGTGTCCAGTCATTATCATCATAATAATGATAATGATAATAATAATAAACCTAAACAAGGCTAATTTTAGCAGACACCTGAGCTCGGCTTTCTGAAAATGAGTCATTCATAATTCGAAATATCTAGCTTATGGGCTCTCTATTTTTCCTTTTTTGTATGTAAACCAGAGATAAAGTACTTATCTTCTTCCCTGAAAAGTAAATATATTAAATAATACTTTCATATACCAAAATGACATGTTCTTATGGCTAAGAATGCAAATGAAGTAACCCCTTTTATATCAAGATATGCAAGCAAGTCCTTTCTTCTTCAGCATTAAGAAACTTGAACCATTTCCAACTCTTCCCACAGCTGAGGTGGTGATGTGAAAATTTACACCTTGCTCAGTGATCTTAAAAGAACAAAAATCAGCATGGAGCACTCCAGGCAGAAAACTGCAGATTTTTATTTTAGATATGCACAACCCTTTTGAAGCAAACATACAGTCTAAAAATGATAGAAACATGTTAGAAATATGTCTTATTAACACATAGGAAAGCTAGATGGGCGAAAGCGAGTAACTGGTATTTAGTGAAGGTTTAATAAAATACAGACTTAACTCTCTGGAAATTCATTTTATCCAAAGATTTAATAGTTCTTTTAGACATAAATTGAACCCCCAAAGACTGCATTTTAGTCTGTAAAGTAAGTATTAGAGATGTAAATAAAACTAAAAAAAAAATTGCCTCAAGATTTTTGATATTTCAGTATTTGC
This sequence comes from Apaloderma vittatum, assembly GCF_000703405.1. Taxonomy (NCBI): domain Eukaryota; kingdom Metazoa; phylum Chordata; class Aves; order Trogoniformes; family Trogonidae; genus Apaloderma; species Apaloderma vittatum. The sequence continues at coordinate 821 of NW_009719507.1, read as the reverse complement.
TCTCATCTCAAAATGTGAGCTGCAAAATAATAAATAAATGAATTCTCAAGGAATAGGAAGTTCCAAAAAAAATCATAATTTTTAGATGTGTAATTTCCTGCTACATTTTCTTGCCTACTTTCAAAAGAAAAGTGTTGTGCAGTGAGTATATCAGTCTTCTTCTCCATGCACCTTTCCTTCCTCTTCCGTAAAGCAGTTTTGAATCCTTTGGCTAATAGAGTCAAAGGTTTCAGAGGCTTTAATTTCCTACAGGCTTAATTCAGATTTGCAGAAAGAATTTACAGAAACGTCCCACTGAGAACACGAATTGCAGCACAAACTCAGCAGTCCTCTATTTCTCTGGCAGGCCCTGGTTAATCAGACGCTGGTCCTCATTGGCCAAAAGTGATGGAGTTTTACATTAAATAATCAGAGAAGGAAAGCAAGAATGTGTATATTCAGGGAAATTATGGAGTGAGGAAGGTCTAAAGGATATTTTAGACGGTAGACTTAAGAAACAAAGCTCTAGAAAATGACACTTTGTTCAGCGTCCCATAAGGAGTTTTGTTTCTATTGTCTTTTGCGATCTCTGGAATTAAATTCATTCTGGAAGGCAATATCTTGGCATTGCTGAGTCAAAACATTAAATTTCTGTTCATCTGATCCAAGATGTGTCTCTTCTGCTGTGTTTGTATTTTAATTTGGATTGCCCATTCACTCTGTCTTCAATATGAGACTAATGCAGCAGCTACTCGATGTGCTGCAGTGCTCCTCTGTGCGTTGTGCCATGGAGGACAGTCACAGAGAATCACACAGAATGCTAGGGACTGGAAGGGACCTCG
>NW_009719506.1:37320-37591 GCF_000703405.1 Apaloderma vittatum | reverse complement strand
GATTGGAGTGCTTTCTTGCTTCTCAGTTTTATGCAGAAATTCCTGAAAAGAATTAAGCCAAAACTAGCACATCCCTGTAACAAAACTTTGTTTTGACACATCAGCATTTTTCCAGAGGGGGAAAAAAAACAAAAACAAAAAAATGCAAATCAACAAAATCGACCCCAAACTCTCTCCACTTGGTTAGAAAAGTCCACCCCAGCTCCTGCTCTGAGCTTCCCTGCTCTGCTCTCCTGGGAGAAGCGAGAGGCAGAGGCCGGGGAGGGCTGGG
>NW_009719506.1:35161-37301 GCF_000703405.1 Apaloderma vittatum | reverse complement strand
CGTGTGCCATAGGTGCTGGAGCACGGGGCAGGACCCTGCTTATCCCGGGGGGCAGCATCTTTCCTGCACATCGTTTCACTATTTACACCTCGCTGGGACTGCTCCTCTCGCCCCTCTTCATCTCTCTTCTTCCTCTCTCCTCCTACTCCCCTTCATCTGCTCTCTCTTCCTGGAGCAAGAGGTTTTTTTCCCTGCCTCGGGGCTTTATTAACCTATACGTATTTATTTGCCCAGAAAGCAAGGATATTGGAGGGAGGAATTTGGAAGAGGATGGTGATACGTAAGGGCTCCTTGGGCTCAGCGCTGTCAGCTGCCCCTGCCCGGGCAGAGGGATGGCATCTCAGGGACCAGCCCGCAGCAGGAGGACACTGTCACCTAGCAACTGGTAAGCAACGACTAACACTTCCTTGGGTGTCAAACATGCCTGTCACAGATCTCTTTCCAAGGAAGTATAAAATGGGGAAGAGCAGGATTTGAAGAGAGAGAGAATGAGAGAAACACGAGCGGGAGTCGGCCCCCGGATAACCTTGAACACATTAACAGATGGCTGGGACCCAACGCACGGGCGGGCGCTTGCAACAGTACCACGTTCCATCAGCCATCCTTATTTTCTGCTGGGGGGAAAAAAAAAGGGAAAAAAGCTGTTAAAAGGAAGCAGCAAGGCCGGGGCAAAGGGGTGTCTGATTGCATTGCGAGGAGCGGCTGCTTCCAGCATCTGTCAGTGCCTGCCTCTCAGGAATGTACATATATATAAATAAATGCAATGAAAAGGTCCCCAGTTCCAGCGAAAGGAAATGATTTCCTCCTCAAGTGATTATGGGCACCATTATGCAAATAGTGGCCAGGCCAACAAAGCGGCCTCATACAGAAAGGGGAATAGAGCAGCAAAAGCAGCTCCGGGGTCTGCAGGCAGGGGAGAGCAAGGTGTTACCTGCACGGGGGCACAGGCACAGGCAGTGGGGTGGGACCCTCGCGAGGGGCAGGGGCTGGGGAGGAAGCTATCGGGGACATTTCTGGTGGGTGCGGTTTTGCTGCGAGTGATGGGAAAAAGAAGAAAAAGTGAGGGAAGAGAGCAAATGAAAAAAAAAGTAAAGCAAAGAAAAGAGAAGAAATAATGAAAAAGGGAAAAGGAACCAGGAGAAGCCTGGGGTCTGTACTGTGGAAGTCCAGGAGCTTTGACTCAGTCTGTGGTGTCCGGACTGGTCACCGTGGCTGATCAAGGCTGCCCAGGTCTCGTCTTGGACACTGGCGACACTGCGCCCACCCTGCAGAGCTCAGCTGTGCTTCTTCCTTCTCCCCTTTGCAGGCATTTAGCAGTAGCAGATAAATAAACCAACATCAATCATCGGCGCATAGCAGCATGATCACCTTACGGGACTCATTTCCTCTCAAAATACACAATTTTAATTTCTATTTGGCTTTCCTTAAATTTTAATGCCTGCTTTTGACATAAATATTTTAGCGTTTTGGGGAGGGACAAAGTGGAAACGGGTGACCGGAGATAGCACAGGGCTTTCCCTCCAGCTGCAGGGCAGGACCATCCACACTGTCGCCCCTGCGCGAGCGGCTTGGGGACATCTGGGACCAGTAGCCCATCCTGACCTCAGGTTGTAAAACCAGTACCAGCTCCTGGGGTGGGCTGGGAGCTCCCCCACTCTGCCCCTCTGCTGGAGACTCTCCTGTGCCAGGGAGATGCACTTAGGTGACATTTCTGAGAAGCGTGGAGGTGGGAGCCCCAACTCCTCCCTGGCCTCGACCCAGCCTGCGCCTCGGCTGCAGCGTTTATGCAGAGCTCTGTAAACTCACCCCGGGGATTCCTGGGGCTGCACTCAGGTGGTTTCTATAGGTCAGCGACAGTTTATTTCCTTATGGAAATTTACGTTCTCTATAAGAAAACTCAAAGATTTTAAAAGAAAACTGGCTCCTGAGCTCTTTCTCTCTTCCCTCGATGTGTATGGGGCTCTCCCGTTGCTGGGCCAGGCAGGTTTCCCTCAGCAGGATGGTCCTCGTCCCCTGTGGGACACCCCAGCCAGGCAGCTGCTGGTGGCATCTCGGGGCACAACTGGGTGGTGTCCCTTGGGGTCTTCTGCATGGCTTGGGGTCTGTTCTGTGGGGCATCACACCGCCAAGGACCTCTCTA
>NW_009719506.1:27775-35130 GCF_000703405.1 Apaloderma vittatum | reverse complement strand
TGCGGAGGGGCGCAGTGTGGCCCCGGGGGGCCGAGTCGCGGGGAGCTGCGTGCAGCAGCCGGCACCCCTGAGGCTGGTGATGGATTTGTACACGCGCGCTTACACACGGCCTCTCCGTCACGCCGTACCACATGTGGTCACCGGCGGTGGGAAACAGGTGCGGCGTGCTATCGAATCCATATGGTAAGCGTTTAGCCTCACTTTGCTGCGGGATAAATTATGGAAGAAGGAGCAAGGCAACAGTCAGGCCCAGCCGGGGCTGCCGGTTTGGAGGTTCTGCAAACGAAGCTTTTCCAGCACAAAACTTGGTCTAGTCCTGGTCTGCTCCTGATGTTATTTCAGGGGTGTTATCTCCCTGAGGGCAACCCCAGCCTCCATCCTCATCACAAATGCCCTGAGCCTTCACCCAGAAGGTCCAGCCCTGGCTCACGCTGCTCATGGTGGACACCAGTGCAGTTACAAACATCGTCCATCTCCACCAAACCGTCTTGACCCCTCCTGAAGAGCCACCAGTATTGCGTTGTTTACATATTTCTCCTTTCCCTCTTCCTTCATGTTACTATTTCCAGTCTCTTTAACCCCTGGCCTCGTGGGCTCACCTTCATCTCACGGAGTTTATGGAATAGGATCCGCGTCCTTGCCCTTTTCAGCCCAGAGAAAGCCTCTCATGACATGACAGAAATCCAAGAAATCAACAACTCTGGAGGTTTGTAATAAGTCTGAATCCTTCCTAAACCCAGACACTCAGCACGAAGAGGGGTCAGTGATCCCCAAGCTCCTTCCCCTCTGCCTCCTGCCGCCCGTCTCCGGGTGGATGATGGGAAGCAGATGAGGCACGCGTGGGACACCCAGCTGTTTCAAGGTAGGCTCATGGTTTGTGTCTCCGGAGCAGGCGCTGGGCAGGGCTGTGTTCTTCATGCAGGAGACACAGACCTCCCACCCAGAGACCCCGGCAGCGCTCCCACATCTCCGGCTTCCTCCTCGGTTCCTCTCACCAGCTCCAGCCCGTGTGGATCCAGGGGCAGCGGCAGCAGCGAGTGAGCCCCAGTCTGTGCGAGGTTCACCCCTCGTGTACGTGTGCGTCCCAGCAGGCACACGTGTGTCCGTGTGGGAAGGGTTCAGGCTGTCTCGCTGACCTTCCTGGAAGCCTCTCCAAGACAGGACTCTCACCCTGGTGAAGGGCAGGGCTCGGGGATGGCTTGAACCCTTCTGGGGGCTTCACTGCGCTGATGTGCTGCATGAGAGGCCCCTGGGACCGCCTGGGAACTGGCCCAGCAGATGCATCCATCTTCCCTACTTGTAGCCTGCAGGTAAAATAAACAGGGCTTCAGAAACACCCATGCAACGTCACTTTGCTTGCTCCTGCAAACTTGGACTCTCGCACTCTCCCTCTCTCTGTCACTCACTCTTACTCCCTGTCCTCCCTGCCTTTGGCCTCACATTCCTGTCCTGCTTCTTTCCCTCCCACTCGTCTGTTCCCCATCTCTCCCCAGCGCGGCGGCAGCACCCCGCGGAGCAGCCGGGGTACGCGGAGAGGATGGAAACACTGCAGGGCTGCCCAGGGAATCTGCTGCCAAGGCCCATAAATAAGGGAACGCTGTTTGCTTTCTCCTTGTCCGGCCCTGTGCAAATATTTACTGCCCTGGTGACCCGTGGAGGCGGCAGCGGCTCTTCGAGGGGTCTCTGGAGCAGGAGGCATCTGCCTTGCCCCAGCTCTGGGGGTCTCCAGCCTTTGCACAACTGCAGCGACGAGCAGGGAGTGTCGAAACCTCCCTGGCTGGTTTGAGGACCTCATCCCGAGTCCGTCAGATTCTTTCCCACTGACTTCAGGCAGCGATTTTTCCAGGGTGCGGGGTCTGGAGCGTGGGCTGATGGAGGAGCAGGGCACACAGACGGGGCACGCAGCCTCCTGCCTCCTCTGCCCGGCACGGGAGTCGGGCGTTAGTAAAACACGTCAGCCCCAGAGCTGTACCTGTGAGGGATTCACATCCCTTGAGAGAATTCTGTCAAAACCAAGGGAACCACCTCACAGAAGGTGAGAGGTTTGGTCTGTCCATGGGGGTTCCCCAGTTTTACCCAGGGCTCTGTACACCTCACGCCCCTTGCTCTCACAGCCTGCACGTGTCTCTCTGGGCATGTATTTTCCCTCCTGCCCTGTTTGCCCGTGGATTTTTGATTTAAAGCTGAGCCTGTACATCTGCTCGGCTTCCCGGGGGAGTGCAGCTGCAGCAGCCCGTGGATTCACACATCACAGAGAGCAGTGCCAGCCCCAGAGAGCAACGGGCACCTCACACCTCCTGCTTTTTGAGATGGAAGGGATTAGTGTGGAGCAACAGATGAGACAAGAGAGCAGAACCCCGCTCCCCTTTGCTGTCCCTGGCATCACCCTGATGGGCAGGTAGCTCTGGGGTGCTGGTGGGAAGGGTTAATTGTCTCCCCCTGGGGAAAGAATGCTGCAATGAACTGGCCCAATTGGGATTTGCTGGTGGGAGGGCTGGTCCAGCTGCAGGCTGTGTATTTAATGCAGGAGGGGAGGGATGGGGGGTGTACACCTCACGCCCCTTGGGGCTGTAGGTAATCTTGGGGCTGTAGGTGGGGTGTTGGGACCAGCATCTGTGTGAGCTCCTCAGCTGAGGGGTCCTGGCCTTCTGCTCTGGCTGAAGAAGCTCTGATTTGTTTGCCTTTAGGTAGGGATTTGATTTTTAGCTTGATTTTTCTGCTTAGCCCTGCAGCAGGATTTCTCAGTGGATGAGCAGGGCCTGGATACAGCTCTGTTGGTGACTGTGGTTCAAAGGGTACCTGTGGAGGGGCAGAGATGTCTCATCTGTTCTGGTAAGTCTGTCCTTGGTCTTTCTTTTGACCCACTATGTTGTGTGTGCTTCCCTGTAATCTTCCTACAAGGGAGTTGGGAATGTGTGAAAATAGGAAATGTCCTCCTTGCCCTTTCAGTGTCCCCAGTGCTGGCAAGCTCCACATCCAGCCAGACCAGTGGCTGAACGGATTCACTAACAGCTTTCTTTTGTAATATCTCAGCTTGGAGAAGTTAATTATCTCCAAATACTGAAAAGGGCAGATGGATTCAGTAGGATTTACTTGGCTGTGTAATTTGGGCGCCCCAGAGATGCTATTTGGTCTGGCTGTGATGAGTGACACACTGGGGTGCAAATGTCACTGGAGTAGAGGGCTCCCTCCCTCTCTCCTCTTATTTGCCCACCAGGGCTGCTGATGGGGCTTTCGGAAGATGTCCTGGAGGCTACTTTGCAAGCCTCCACCCTGTGTTTAGTAACCAAAGCCTGGAACTGGAAGGCAAAGCTGCAAATCGAGCGCTTCTGGCTCCAGCCGATATTGGGAAAAGGTTCAGAGCGCATCCAGAGGCCGGTTACTCCCTGGGGGCTGCCGAGGAGGGGTCCTTACTCCAGCTGGAAGACAGCCCTTCCCAGCCCCTTTTCCATCGCTCCTGGCCCTCCAACCCCTCTCGAGGGTTCGGGGGAGGTTGTGCTAATGCTCTGGCAGACAAAGGAGGGGTGGGGTGATGTGGGGGTGTTCCCCCTCCCTGGAGCCTTGACTCTCCTCTCCCTGCTCCACTACTGCTGCAGTTGTCCAGCTTGGGTTACATTTAGGGACAAGGATTTTCTGCTGTGATGCTCAGACCTGAGATAAATTTGCCTTTATTTTTAAATCTCCTCCATCTCTTTGTGCTTTGTTTCAAGCAGTGAAAAGTTAAATGTGCCATTGCATTATCAGCATGCTCAGCCCAGAAACTAAATAGAGATGTTCCCAGTGAACTTGCTTTAATCTCTGTTTATTTGCCAAGCAAAGCAATCTCCCCATGTAGTTATGGCTCTCAGAAGTTGTCAAGTCGGAGGTGACTGCTAAAAAGCAGACAGATGCATAGAATTTGGTGGGGTTTTTTGCTTGGGTTTAACGCAGGAGGTGAACTTCGGGGCACCTTTGCAACACTCCACTTCTGTTTATAGGCAGAGGTTGACTTTTGTGTTTGGGGGATCTGGGTCACATAGCTAAAGGGCCTGTCTTGGATGGTTTGCCAATTGTTGGAGTTGATTGAATTGGACTGGGGAGGGCAGTGACCACAGTGCTTCCCTCCTAGCCTCCAGCTGGTTTGACTTGCAATGCAAATGTTTTCTCCTGTCACCTCTTAATGATCCTTTTTTCCCTTGCGGGTGTACAATTTCCCCTGGAAGTCTCCAGTGAATGGTTTCCATCACAGTTATTTGTCCCGTTCTTTTCAAGTCTATGCAACTTCTATAGAATTGCAGACCTGGCGTGATTTGGGGTGGGAGTAGATTGAATTGCACTATTTCATCTCTGGCTGTCAAGTGAGCCTGCATTACCTTTGGTGGGGCTGACAGTGAGAGACATCAAACCTGCTGGAATATATAATGTGAGCCCACAAGTGGCCCAGTTTGCAGAGCAGAGCTTTTCCTCCGAAGCCTGTGCTCTGGCTGAGCAGCATCGCGCCCCGAGACAGCGATGGAGGAGGAGAAAGGAATGCTTGGCTTGGTGGAGCTGGGGAGGAAGGGGAGAGCAAATGCTCTTCTGGGGGATACTATTGGAAAGACATCATAGAGGAGGAGTTCATAAATCCATGGGGCTTCTCACGGCTGAGGTTCGATTCATCTGTACATCAAAGGAGACCGAGAGCCCCTCGGCGAGGCTGCAGGAGTCGGAGGGAGGAGGGGGTGGCTGAAGGACCAGACCCCTGCACGTCACCCCGAAACACGTGTGCTTCAAAACACGTCGCAGGCAACAGGCAGCGGTGGAAAGTGTCCCCAGTGTGTACCTACACATGCTTGGGCTCTATTCCATGCCCTGGGTGGCAGATAATGTTGGACTGGCTGGAAAATACAATGAGCATCTGTGTAGTTTGCTGAGTGCTCCTTTGCTGTCTGTGCAAAGGTGTAAGCCCAGCTTGCTGGCTGCAGAGGCAGGATGGATAAATGTCCGTGTCCCACCGAGTGACAACCCGGTGACCAAGCTCTTTAGTCAAGTATCCCTGCTCCTTAGCTGGGAGGTCCAGCTAGGAGAGGCAGCTGCAGGATCCTACCCCTTGAAACTGAGGGGTGGGGGTGTGTGTGAGGTATGTGCACTACCAGTTAAACTAAAAATTCAAAGGGTTGTGTGGGTTTATGGATAATATGGGGCATGGCTGAGAAGGGCACCAACACTGGGCTGACGTGCTGCTGTTCCCACATGTACTGTACTGAATTATTGACCATCAGAGCTACTGTCCTCACTGTGTGCTGGGTAGGCAATGCTGAGGTGCCTCGGGCTTTTTAGCTGAAGATGAGAAAAATGCTAAGGAAGCCTCTCTGCATCACTTATAAGACCCTAAAGCTGGTTGTTCTGAAGCTGCACCTTTCTTCGGGATCTATGAAGTTGATCTTTTTACCAGGATGCCCTTGTGCTGCATCAGCTCAGGGGTCTGCTTTGCTGCTCTCCTTTGAGTACGGGACATTTTCCCCCAAGGGCATCTGTCACCCCTTCACGGGAGGCAGGACCTGCAGCTCTGCTGCCACCAAAATAAGGTGGAACTGTTTGTTGCTGATGGGCCTCGGGCTTCTGACTCCTCTTCTGTCTCGGGGCTGGTGTCAGGTCTGTCGATAGGAGAGGGCAGCCTTGACAGGAGATAAAGCATGTGCCGTGTTTATTGACCGTTGCTTCTGCAGTGGAACTAAACCTTTCCTCCCTGGGGGACTGTACTGCTGATTGATACTTAGGCAGCCCCTCGCTGTGCGTTTTTCTCCTCTCTGACAGCACTTCTGGGGCAGAAGGGGTGGGCAGAGGGAGCTGCTGAATAAACCTGGTGCCTTTCCTGAGCCCCAGACTGGGCATGGAAATCCCCACGAGTTTTCTGAGGAGGGGAGAGCCCTTGTTTTCACTGTGGGAGGAAACGAAAAACAGGGCTTGTGCAGCAAGGTGTGAGTGCCAGGAGTGGGTTTCTAACATCTCCAGCTTCTTGGGACCTAGATGCAAGAGGCTGGCAAAGTCCCTTTGGGCAATAGAGCTTGGTTTTTGTGTGGCTAGATCTTGAGAGGATGGTTTCAGGGGTAGAGCAGACTTCAGAGCTCTTCCCATCCCACTTCCCTAATTCCTAATGGGAAGAGCTGGGCAGAGGTTGTGGCAGCTTTCCGATGTTTCTGGTGTCCCCTTGCATCTCTCCCTTCACCCATCAGATGGACGGGAAGGTATTCTTGCTCCTGACAGACCACCGTGCCCTATAATCCTCCTGAGAGTAGGGGCACAAAACTGCCTGGAGTGACCAGGGCTGCTGCCCCATGGGCTGCAGCGATACCCTGGAGCCCCTGGCAGGGGTTTAGTACATCTTCCAGCAGTTTTCCTCTCTTCTTAAACTTTCCTCAAGTAGAGAAAGCAGCACTGGAAGAGAAGGCTCTATAAATCAACCTGCTTTATTGCCATGCACTGTTAAACTACTGCTGCATTTCACCCTGGAGATGGCTGCATTTCAGTGCAGGATGAATTGATTTCTGGATACCAAAGGTCAAATCCTGAGCTTCTGACTTAGTTCTTACTTAGTCCGTACAAAGGCAAAATCCCCATTGAAGCAAGCGTTTGAGTACCAGCCGCTCTATAAATAACCCAGAACTAAGTGAAAACTAAGCCAGGCTCTGAAGTTTGCAAAGTGCTTGGGGATCCTTGGAAATGGATGGTCCTGGGGTAACTTCTGATTTTAGCAGCAAAGGAAAGAACAGAGGCTCACATCTCAAAGTCGGGAGGTGAGGTTTTTTTATTTCCCTTCCTCCCCCTCTCTTCTTTTTCAGCTCTTCTGCAGCCTGACTTCCTCCCTTTGACAGAGGAATCCCTGAGAAGTGCAGCCTTGCTCCGAGCTGTTTGGTCTGATCACCTCACAGGAGCTTTTTAGCACTGGGAGGATTCAAACGGGAGGGAGTGCAGCAGGCAGGGGGATGGGAATTGCCTGCTGACCTCTGCATTCCCTTGCTCTCTTTCACTGGATCCAGCTCTTTTTCTGAGTTTGGTTTTCTTTTCCCCAAGGGAGGCAGTTAGTGTAATGAGCTAAGGCTCCTCTGACGGTTTCTGGAGATGCAGGCAGTGCCCCATCTCCACTGCCGGCCTCGCTTGGATCCTGCCAGATAAATCATGCTGATTTAAAATTGATCGTTCTGGGATGTGGAAGAAAGTGGAGTGGGCGGATTTACCCCATTAGGGTGCATTGATCACCATTACTGCGCGTAATCAGGGTTAATCTCAGGATTAATTGGGGGGATTTGCTGATGGAAATGATCTGCGATTTGTGTTCGTTACTGCTCTATTCGCCTCTAATGGCTTAATCAGATTACAAATTAAAAGTGGCTTCT
>NW_009719506.1:11143-27755 GCF_000703405.1 Apaloderma vittatum | reverse complement strand
AGCAGGAGCCTGAGCAAGAGGAGAGACACGTCCAGAGCACAGGATTTGCAACTCTGAGAATTGAAAATGGGGAGAGCACCCATGGGCTGCATGGCCAGGGTGGCTGCAGCAGGCTCATTGTGAGCTGGGAACAAAAATGTGTGTGCAGGGAGGTGATATTAGTGCATTTTCTTTAAGGATGTATCTTGGAAAGAGTTAAAAAAAAATCCAAAGCCCCTCTGTTTGACTTGTACAAGAGCTGGGCTGGGTGGCTCTCTGCACACTGGCATCAGCAGAAATAGTGTTCAGGCCATTCTTTTACGGGGCAGATTTCAGGAGGGAGCAGGAAGAATTTCAACCCACAGCAAACCATCAAAGCAGTGATTCTGCAGCAAATAAATTAAGGCTGATGAGCTGAGACTGGTTAAACTAATGACAGAAAGAGGTCCTGTCCTGGGAGGAGATCCATCTAGCAGGAGCTGAGCTGAAAGCATCTGAACTCTATTAGCTCAGCAGATTATAAGGCCAGCAGGTTCTGCCTGTGAACATCCTGGCTGAAAGGATGCAGGAGAGGATCCTTGCGGCACTAGGTAGCAGCAACCCCTGGGGATCCCCCACCCACAGAACGGGCCATAACTAGGAGAAATTAGGAGCTGTCAAGTCTGGCTTCTCCTGCAAGAAGGCAAAAAATAGATACCTTTTATCTGGAAGCACACTTCCATCAATTTACCTCAACAGATGGGGCTGATTATAAGTGAGGAGGGCTCAGTCTCACCTCATTCCTAATCTGTGCTGGTATTGATTGAGTTTTTGATATGTGATGGTCAGATGCAAGTGCTGGAAATCTATTTATTCGGCTATTTATAAAGACATTAGCAAAACTGAAGAAAAAAAAGGAAAGTGAATGTTTCAAGTGGCTGCTGACAAGTAAGAGCAGTTTAATAAATCACTTGTAATAAACTACTTTACGTGTGCTGAAAAATGCCACTGACTTCTCTAATAAGCCATTCATGATGAAACAGGCAACACTTAAAGAACAGAAATTCATTTGCAGGGCTTGTTGATGTGTTCTGACGGTTCCCTGCTGTAAATTACTTGCCAGGTATGTCTGTGGTGGGATGTGCTGTCCAGGCTGTGTATAAATCTGTTGGTAAGTCGGTAACTCACGGGGAGGGCATCTTTGCCAGGAGCTGCTCCTCATCAATTAATTGCTGAGCAGGAAGGGGTAGCCCATTCCTCATTCCTGGCTAACCCTCCCCTCTCTTTCCACAGCATCCTTATCTCCCATCCAGCTAACAAAGATGAAGCCCTTGTCTAGGGAGTGTATCAGGCAGCTGGTTTTTTGCCATTACTCTAAAAAAACCACATCTCGTTCAGGATTAGGTAATGTCACTCCCTGCTTTTAGCGAACTCAGCGCTGGCAGCTGCTGCTTGTCACTTTTTTCCAAGCCTTTCAAAGCAGCTCAGACTGTGGCAGGACTTTGAAGGCCAAAGGGCTTACGTTTGTGGAGGGAAGAGGTAAATCCCAGGGATGGGTTTAAAAGAGCCGGAAAGGTGCGTTTAGATGGGCACAGAGGGAGAGGGGCAGGCTCCTGGTGCGAGGCGATGGGCAGAGCCCAGCAGAAACTCAGGGGTTTTAGATGTTTCTGCCCTTGCTGTGACTGCAGAGAGCTCTGCTACAGCAGGACCACCTCGGGAGAAAACTGCCCAGCCTCTTATACCCAGAGGGAAAAAAAGGGAAAACCCACAAAGTTTTCTTTTTTTTTTTTTTTTTTCCTGACTTGACTTAGATTTGGGGATCTGCAGACTAAGCTTTGAAAAGGACCTGATGCTGTCTTTGGCAATGTCAGGCATTGTTCTCTCTATCCCAGAACATCCATATGAAAAGGTGGAAAAAAAAACCACAACCCAGAACCCTCACAAAAACCCGCTGTTCAAGTAGAGGTGAGAGTGTCTGACCTGACTTTGAGCGCTGCTTTTGTTGCTGTGCTCTTCAGGCTGTGTGGGGTTTCAGGAGGGCTTTGCAAGAAACTGCAATGCTTGTAGTCTTCTGATTCTGATGTCGCTTTCTTCAGGAACGCAAATAAAAAAGGGAGGAGGTGATCAGTGGTCTTTCCTTATTTTTATTTGGGTGCAAACTAAGGATTCAAGTGAAACAGAACAGCAGGATCTGTGGAGGTAGATATTACTTCCTGGATGAAAAGGTAGGCAATTCTTACTTGAGAAAACCCAAACCATAAACACAAACAACAAACCCCACCACAAACAAAAAAAACCCCAAACCCAATTACATTAGTATTTTTCTTCATCTACACCTTTGTTTTCTTTGTTGATTTTTTTTTTTTTTTCTCCCCCTCAAAACATTTGTTCTGAGGAGACTTAACCATGTCTAAGCTGCTTTCTTCTGCCAGGTGTGATGCCTAAAACCCCTTGGCAAGAGTTCGTGGGGCTGCTCTGCTATGTGTTTTTTACAGCTTCTTTATTAAAAAGCTCCGAATACAGCCCGACTCGCTTTGTTCAGCGCTTTACGTGGTGCCTCGGCTCACCCTGTCTGACAAATGGATTGTCTAATGTCTAAATCGCATGCTCCTGACTCCCGTGCCCTTCCAAGCTATCCCGCCTGGATCTGCACCCAGTTTGCTGCATGTCTGTCCACATCCTCCTCCTCCTGCAAATAAACAACGATTCCAGGGATTTTATCTTTCTTTATCTACCTTGCAGTCAGCCAGGTAACTTGCCACCACATGCTGGTTGCCTACTGCCAGCCTGTGCCTGAAGACTCCTCGCCGTGCAATTAAGCAAACCCACAGCGGCATGTCTGGGGAGGCAGCTGGAGATGATGTGACCTCAGGAAGAGGATTTGCTGGATATTGGGAAAACCCCCAAAATTGTCAGTGAAGTTTTCCCCTGCAAGCGGTTCTGAAGTCACTCCTTGCAGCTCGAAGCATTGCTTATGCCAGGAGAGAGACTGTTTTCCAGGGCAGCAGCTTCATGCATTTTCACATCCAGAATGCTGCAAGGTCCCCCACAAGCCGTTTGAGTGCTTCACTGCTGCCTCCCCTCCTGCCTCACATCAACCCATGGTTATTCAGCAGTGTAGGTGGGTCAAAGCTGTCTTTCCACCCGCTGTGGTTTCTGCAGAGGTGGTGGATGAGGAGGAGCAGGGCTGTGGGTGCTCAGCACTGCTCTCACTGCCGAGAGATGGTTTCTCCGCACGAGGAGCCCTCAAAGCCACTGCTGGTGCAGGGGAGGGCAAGCCACGCATTTTCTATGGTTGTAATTATCACTCCTTCCCTTTTGGAGGAGGTTTAAGAGAAAGCACTCAAAACAGTTTTGGTGCTTGGCAAGACGACTGGAGACCCCATCTGTTGCTTCTTACTTTGTTAAGCTGCTCTCTGCTTCCCATGCCAGCCTGATTCCTGTGAAATGGAGCCTCACAAGGTCATGAGAGCCAGGCGGCTCCTAAATTAGCCAAGACATTAATCAGGTCCCATTTGGATTAGTGCAGGATGTCTACACCCTCACCCTCCCCTCCATAAATTAAGCAGGTTTTATATCTTCAAGGCTTCTCTGGAATTGTGTCCTCTCTACCCTCCTACCCCCTTCCCAATTGCTGTGACAAGTATACACAGCTTAATTGGTTGGCATGGGAAAGGGCTGACATTAATTGGCTGTGTTTGGCGTGCAGGCTTCTCGCCGTGCCTCCCAGGGATGTTATCAATCCCATCTCGGAGATCAGCAGCTCCTGAGCACGGCTGCCAGTGAGATGGGGCTTGATTCTTTGCTGCAGATGATTGAAATTTTGTTTGGCTTTTTTTTTTTTTTTTCTCCTAATGGCACTTTGGCTGGGGAAGAGCAGTTTTCACGCCGCAGCTGGCAATCCCTGCCGCGAATGCACGAGGATCTACAGGCGCTGCCTCCCTGTGCGTGGGCTGGGCCGGAGAGGACACCGTGCTCCAAGGGGCATCGGGATCCCCTCGGGGACAGGGTGCTGCTCCTGGAAGGAGGTGGTGGGTACAGGCACCCCTCAACAGCCTTTGCAGATGGTGGAGACCCCTTCTTGCCTGTGTTTCTCCCATGTCTCTGACAGCTCGGGGATGGCAGAGCTGAACCGGCACCTCCTGGAGGGGAGGGTCCCACTCTCCCTCCCCGAGCATCGCCAACTGCTTCTGCTCTGCAGGTCTGGGGCTGAGCAAGCAACCTTCTGCCTTGCAGCTTTCCCCGTGAGCCCTGCCCGGGCGTGCAGCCTGACTGCCCTTTAAGCCATCCTGTGTACTTGCATGGCTGGGGTTAGAAAGAGGGCTGTAAATTAACATTTTGGGAGCTATGGGTTGGTGTGGGGGGTGCACGTGCTGGATCTCTGACAAGTTTCAATAGCTAGTTCACTTATTTTAAGGAACAAATTTAGTAGTCCCTGGTCCTGATTGTTTTCACACCCCTCCCTTTACCTGATTAATTCTAAACCCATCTTCATAATTAACTGTGAATGACAGCAGCTGTCCCTTCTCTCCAAACAATCTTTTCACCATCAGGGAACAGTACTTGTGCTGGGATGAACAGGAAGTTTCTGGTGGCTGTAACTATAAAAAAATAATTTGATGCTTATTTTATTACCTGGTTATGACTGCCTGCTTTCACTCTATTTACTTAACAGGGTCCTAAATGGCCATGCATCCCTCCTTGGTGTAATCAGGGTTGCTGCATCAGTATTGGTGTCTGTGCTTAATGGTGTTTGAAGAGTTTGCGGTAGGATTGCCAAGTGCAACGAGAGCCCAGCCGAGGGCTCTGACAGCAGGGCCTGGGAAGGCGAGTGGCTCGGGGTGGTGGGTTAATGTGGATTTGCTGTTGTGAGTGTTTTTGCCTGGCTGATTTCCACTGAGGGTATCTTGGAAGTGGTGGGGATTCTCTAATCAAGAATGTGCAAAACCTTCCCTTTTGGATTTTCAATTTGGAGTCAAAGGGATGCTAGACCTGCCCTGGCAGTGGAGATTGCCCTGAAATTAGAAGTGGGGTTTTGGAGGGAATACAGCACCCTCCCATCCTGATGATGATACCTGATGCAAATCTCCTTAAATTATTACTTTAATCATAACCCCCCACCTCCACTGCTGGCAGCAGGACTGCTGCAGGTTTGGAGCATGCCAAAATCTCCCTGCAGCCTCCCTGCCCGGGTGTGGAGGTCTCTTGCTGTGGCCAACACTTGTGCCAAAGATGTAGTTATGCTCTTCAGCAAACCTCAAAATATCCCCCCTCAAGCGGCTTTCCCTGAGGGAGATGGTATCTCAGTATAAGTTTGCTGTCAGGAAGTTTAACAGTATTCAGCTTAAGTTTTCTTTTATTGACATGATCCCCTTGCTCTTAGCAGCCTGTAGCATTAAGCTTCCTTTCTTTGCAGTGTTTATGTACTCCAGCTATTTGCAGGATGCTGTCATCTCTTCCTTTAGCTGCTGCTTGCTTGAAGTAGGCAGATGCTGCTCTTAAAGCGTTTCTGCCTGGATTCCTCCAGCCTCTAGATCATTATAGCTTCCCTTTAAACTCTTCTCAGTGTATCGATATCTCTTCTAGCAATTACATGCTTGAAGAGCGTGCAATATCCCCCTGTTTTAATACACCCTCCAGCCTGGTGTAAACACACAGCAACAGGTATACAGAAAACAACCCCAAAAAAGCCTTACTCGGGAAGCTTCCCCCTCCAGCCACAATTATCTCTCTTGGGGAGCGAATGAGAAAGAGCACATGCTGCAAGTGATAGGCTCTCGGCATCTCTCGGAGCACCCTTGGACCGTGTTCAACAGCTCGTGGCAATGACGGTGGAAGGACGCGCGCAGCAGCAGCGAGGGCTCGCCTTGCTGCCTCAGCCCTGGCTTGAGACTGGAGGTTTTGTGAGGCTTTCTGGAGATATCCGGTGCAGAACGGGAAATGATTTTTGGTTCTAAGTTGGAATCGTGCTGTAGGAACCGTCTACAGAAGAACGTAGGTTACCCTCGCCGCATCTCGCCGCAGCCCCGAGGCTGTGGTTGCGGGTGGACAAGGCACCGCGGCTCCCCTGCGCTGTGCTTGGAGCCAGCTCTGATGTGGGGCTGTCCCGTGTGCTGGGCTGGGGAAAGCTGGGTTTATAAATTAAGGGCTTGGAGTTAGAAGGTGTCTCCTGGTGACAGCTCCTCTTCCTGCTGTGTGCTGTCACCAGCCCTGTGTCAGGGGAGGCTTTTTGAAATAAGATAGATGACTGCCTTCTGGTTTGTGTAGCACTGGCTGACTTGTTTTTCAAGACAGCCTATTTTCATTATTTTAGCAGCAAAGATAAGCATCCCTGACACTTGATCCCCTGCCATGGGTTTGTGCAGGTCGATGAGGGTTGTACCTGTTTGCTCCTGGCCAGGACCCGTGAGTGCCACTAATGTCTGCTGCTGGTCTGTCCCCTCTCACCAGCACTAACTTTTTGTCTTAGGGGAAAAAATACCCCTTGGTGCTTGCAAATACCAGGGGCTCACTGGTCTGTGCCCTGCTGAAGGGCTAGTCTTCAGCGAGATAACATTGTGTTTGACCGTGGGTTTCGGTTTCCTCCAAGAGTTAAGTCCGTTTGCCGTTAAGACCCGATTCTTTGCTGATAAAGGGAGGCTGAGCTCACAAGAATATAACATTTCCAGAAGGTAACTGGAGCACTGACCCCTCCCTTGTGTTCTTCACCAGCAGGTCCTGTTCTGCTCACACGGCGAGGCAGGGAGGGCTCCGTGGAGCTCACAGCCCCGTCCCCTTCTTGCAGAGCAGTGCTGGTAAACGTTCCTTCCAGGACAGCAACGCCGTGCAGCCAACAGCACCTCCGAAACCCCGGGGGAGGCTCTGTGACTGCATCGCTTAGGCTTCCCCCAGAAAGAACAGGAACTTGGGGTGACCCCTTCCTCCTCTGGCACGTACAAACAACTCTTAGGTGAGTTTTACCATAAAAATACTTCCGTTTATGTAGTATCCCTTGTTATTTCAGTGTTTTAACCTATGCCCTAAATTACAATGTGATGTAGAAGATAGATACTATCTGTTTCTATTATACTATTCATTTTTCTCTATCAGATCATAGTTACTAAACCAGACTGCTTTTGCAATGCAGAGATGTTATTGCAGATGAGTGACCAGGCCCAAGCATTCCAAAAGTCTGGCTAATTAGAAATTAAAACGGTTCCCGATAGGAGAACTGAAGGCACAAGGGGGGAGTTAAATCAGAGGGCAGAGAGGAACGGACAAATCGCTGAGTGTGTGTCTGCACTGACTTTGTCCAGCTGATGCAGAGGTTGATCTTTTTTTCCTTTTGCAAATCTCTCCCTTTTGGAACAAGAAATACTTTCCCCTTTTCACACACGTGCAAGAGGTGGGGTGAAGGGAACGGGGCTGCAAAGGGTCTGCTAATTTTTGAGTCTGGTTGTTCACCCTGTAAGTAAAATTGTCAGTGGCTTATTTTGTGAAAGATGCACACCGATACGGGTGTGGGGGGGGAAGGCACGACAGAGGGCAAATCTCTCCTTCAACTTGTGCAATTAGGGAGGTTTTTGTTCCGAGCCTCGGTAACGTGGGGCCATCTGTATCGGCTCCAGCAGGTCCCATTCCCCAGCTCCTGTGCTTAATTGAGCTTCCATTGGCAGCTTAAGCAGCCACTGCATGTGTTTCAAATGAACTCTCCACTTCAGGCTGGTTTTACTGATCACCTTTGTGTGATTGGCAATTAAA
This sequence comes from Apaloderma vittatum, assembly GCF_000703405.1. Classification (NCBI taxonomy): domain Eukaryota; kingdom Metazoa; phylum Chordata; class Aves; order Trogoniformes; family Trogonidae; genus Apaloderma; species Apaloderma vittatum. Next base: position 20,057 of record NW_009719506.1, on the reverse strand, counting down.
GCCCTTTTCAGCCGAGGGAGAATTATTGCCTGTTTTTCAGCTTGTATCTCCCTCCTTCAGCTTTCTCTGCCTTTCGCATTTGCTGATATTCCCTCAGCTCCTTATCTATTGCAAAAGCCCCATGTGGAGCCATTTGTCTCTTCCCTTGATGAGAACCATGCCTTTTGGGAGACCATCTGGGTTTTTCCACCACTGAGCAGGATGGTCTCAAGACTTGCAGCAGATCTGCCCAGGCTTTAGATGCTTGTGGGGAATAAAGGAGGAGGCAAGTAAAACAAATTGGGGGGGGAATGCAGATTAAGAGAGCAAAGGAGAGTGAACTTAACCCAGTGGTAAATCCATCCCTGAAGCTGTGGTGCGAGCAGGAAATGATCTCTTAACACCGTGCACCTGCATCCTTGGGAAGAGCATCCAAAAGAGGCCCAAGCCCGCGGCGGGGTCCGCAGGAATGGCGCTCACGAGGCCAACTGCAGGGATTTTTTTTCTTTAAAGGCTCCTTGGCCAGCTTCAGTCCTTGCTCAGCTTCTGGTTCCTGCCTCCCGGTGCCTCTGCCAGATGCGGTCTGCCTTTCCCTTATCCCACAGTAAATGAATCCAGCGCTGTTGAAAAGCATCGGGGCAGCGGCGCTGGAAGCTGGCGGGTGCTGGCAGCACCTCGAAGCTTTGCACAGCAGCACCCGTGGTTTTGAGGCCCCGTGCAAGGCTGGTGCTGGGGGAGATCGATGCTGCTAATTGGCTTTTAGCGACTGAATCTGGTCCGAAACCATCAAACCCGAGATCTCGCAGCTACCTCATGCCTAAGCTCCTCGTCAGAATGAAACAAAAGTGTACGCCGATGAGAAAGTCCGTATCCAGAGCCCGGGATGGCTGTGCCCAGCCCTGACGTGAAGCCTCCCTGGCTCAGCCCCGCACAGGGCGTAAGCATCTGGCATGGGACCATCGACAGGACCGAAACCAGAGCAGGAGGGAAATCTCCTGCCTGGCCAGGAATCCAGCCGGGCGCCGGGAGGCGGGGTGGGTGTCAGCGTCCGTACTCTCATTAAAACCGGGATGGGGCTGATGGCGCGTCTGGCCGAGGCGACAGGTCTTACCAGGTCTGCTGGCTCTTCCATTCAGGAGGGGATTAATGCATCCTTAAGGATCTGGTGCTGAGGGTTTACCCCGACTCGATGTGCTGGAAGGCTGCAAGGAATGTCACGACACACGAAGGCGATTCCCAGCAAAGCTGACTCACCCCTTCAGAGGCAAATGTGTTCCCTTCTAATCACACCTTTGCCAGGGAATTCCCCTTTTTTCCTTACAATGCAGGGGCCGAGGGAAGTGGTGCCTGACCCTGGCAGGGAAGCACGCCTTGCCCCCGGCTCATCGAGTGCTTGAAGGACACAGCCACTTGCAGACAAGTGTCCTGCCCTGGCTGCAGGGACGAGGTCAGGTCAGTGTTCCCAAATTCATCCTGCTCGCCTCCCCGCCCGACGGATGCGGAGGAAGAAAGGGGTCAGAGCGCCTTTGGCAGCGGAGACCTAAAGCTTGGAAAAGCCTGAAAGAAATTGCCTGCAGCTGCTGCCGAAACATGCTAAAGCCCAAGCCATGACAGCACTTTCTGGATTCCAGTGGGATGGGAGAGGTGTTTTCTCGAGGCTCGCTTCCCCCTGCCCCGCGGGGGGTTGCAGCAAGGCGATTGCAGGATTTAAGTCCATGATGGGGGGGATTAGGCGTTCCTCAGCCGAGACTGTTCCACATTCTTTTCCCCTGATTTGCCACTCCGTGCTCTCGTTTCCCCTGACCAGAAACCGGCTCGCTCAGCTCGCTTCCAGTTACGGAGCTGGAAGAGTTTACAGCTCAGCCTCAGCCCAGCGTCCCTTCCTGGCGTATGCGCCTTGATTTAGTGCTTTGATTCGAAAGTTATTTTTTTACAATAAGAGAAAGATGGCCCATGCCAAAAAAAGCAGTTTCATAAAATGCTGAACATGACTTGCATTCTGTAATTGCAAACCTGAGAGACTTGGAGTAATTGACATTTTGGATGTATTGCAGAGTATCGTATTTAATCTTGAAAAGCAGGTTCCAGGCAAAGGAGGCAACTGCCAAGCCAAACTCAGACTCCTCGCTGGGTTCCTACCATAACTCATTTTCAAATCCATTCAGCACAGTCCTGAACCTAAATGTTTACGTTTTTGATTTACTAAGATAACATTCCCGGGTCACCGAAACTGTTTGTCAGGAAAGGTCTCAAAGAGACAGCGGGAACTGGTGATGTGCCGGCTCCAGCCTGGGGGGTGTCTGAGGGGTGCTGGCACTTCCCAGCGCTTTGGGGAGAATCGTCTCCATCCCCTAGGGTCTGGAGGATGGCAGCGAGATCTCGCCATCTCCCCGTGGCTCCTGGTGCCCGTTTGGTGATGTGGGAGTAAGCGTGCACCCCGTTTTGTAGAGGTGATGCTCGAAGCTAAACGCCGTAAATGCACAAGGTGTGAGTGCCGGGGAGAGCTCTGCTCCAGCGAGCAGATGCGATGGGTTCTGTGCTGCCAGGCTCTCCATTCATGAGTGTGTGAAATTGCAAAAATGTGGGACCGGACGCAAATTAAATTTCACAGAAGTGTGACTCAGTGCATGTGTATTTCTGTCGGTGGATGACTCCAGTGCGTGTGTAATTTTATAAATGTGTGGGATGTGACTGATGCTCAGTAAGTGCGTCTAAAGCAGGAGCGGCGTTGCAGAGGCAAGCCAAACTTCCAAGCTAAGCCACGGGTTCTACTTTTCCCTTTGTCTGCGAGCGCAGCTTCTGTAAAGTATCTGTCCCGCATTATCGTGGTTTACAGCTCGGCTATAAACATTTGCTTCTGTTTGAAATACAACAAATATAGGCGGAAATCTGCTCTCCGCTTTGTGCATCTGGGTAAAAGATACTGGTTGCAGCCTTTTAGAAAGGCTAGCCCTCCTCTTGCTAATAGAGTATTTACATCGCCACAGATTTCAGCGGAGTGAATACTCATTTACGATGGTGCAAACGAAAGGCAAGCAGAAAACCCAGCAATGTGAAAGGGAATTATACACCTCCTGACTGTGGAAATGAAGACGCGGCCCTGGCACCGCAGCTCTCAAAAGCACCGGCTGAGCTCCGCTTGTACTGGGCCAAACGATGAGTTTGTGTCTCACCTGGATGGGGCCAGATGCTTGACCTGGTCGCCTTGAATGTCTCCTCCTAGCAGGGCTCCTGGGACCGTGAGCTCCTTCTGAGGAGCGAGGTCAGCAGCACCCTGCCAGGCTTCTTTGCTAAATTTGTTATAGCTGCTCCCAGGCTTCAGCTGGGATTAAGAGGGTGTTGAATTCGGCGCTTTATACACGTGCTGGAAACGCTGCCCTTGTGCGGGGGGATGGAGCTTCCCTTCCCCTCTCCCGGGTGTGGGTTTTCCAGCAGGGCTGCCAGCCCTGTTTGGGGATGATTTGGGGGGTCAAGGCTGGCATCGATTGCGAAGGGGGTTATTATTTGCCCAGCTGCACATCTTTATTCATAACGTGCCCATTGTTCTTCATGTTTTGCATATTTCATTGTGAGGAGTGGGGTGGGGAAGCAATCGCCACATCTCTGGGAGCCGGGTTCTCTTTTATTTTGGCGGCGGCAGGCTGCAGCGGGAGCCCGTGGCTGTCAGGGTGTTCACATCTGTTCCCGATTTGTGGACAATGGAGCACCAGCCTCTCGCTGCACATGGACGGTCTGTGACAACTTGACAGCCTGCCCAGGAATTCAGGCTGAGCGGTTACTATCCAAAGCGATCAACGTTGTCTGAGCCAGCGTTAGAAGTGGAGGGCGGCAGGGAATCATAATTTCAAGGGAAGGGAAATAGAAGTTGCCTCTTTTCTGGCGTTTGTGATGAGTGGCATTAGAGCCTCCCCTCATCTGGTGAGAGGGGTGCTTGGGAGCGGCAGGAGCTGGTATTATGGAACTAGATGATCTTTAAGGGCCCTTCCACACAAACTGTTCTATGATTCTGGGCTTTGCAGCAGGGCAGGGTGCTGGTCTTGGATGCTTCCCTGCCCTCCGCTCCTGTCCGGCCTTTAAATGTCGCCTCTGTCCTTGTAGCAGCGACAGGTTCCTGGGATGGATCTGTGACTCCTCAACCCCAGGCCCTGTAGCATCAGCCCCCAGCGCTACTCACCCCTGGAGCTCGCAAGGACAGTGGCAGCCTGCAGAAGGGGAACATCAGGGCGGTGAAGGAGACATGTCTCCTCCCTGAAGGTGCTCTGGGGCTGTCCTTCCGCTCCGCGGCGCTGGCACTGCGTCGCCTCCCCCTCCCGCGGCGCAGCAAATGGGAGTAAGTAGGTCTGAGTGAGCCTGACGAAGTGCGAGGGACCGAAATTGCATTACCTCGCACGCCAGCTCTGAATCTGACCTTGGGGATTAATTAGATAAACAACCATCTTGTATAGTACCTTTATATAAATGTACAAGCAAGGCACCATTAAGGATTACGTTGTCACTAACCTAAGCCCTTAGTGATTTAATTAGACAATTAGAGGGTGCTTGGGAATGCTCTCGTAGTAACCAGAGATATTAACACCATTTGTATTTATATTTAATGGCATTGCAGAAGGGATTTTAATTATTCCGAGTCTTACTTGTCTTTAAACTTCCGAAGAGGAAATTCTCTCCTGGCTTTAGCAGTCTCGCAAACATCGCGTTGGGTGGGTGGCGGGACCAAAAATGCTTTTCCACCATGAAGCCGTGTTGCTCCTTGGCAGTTGGTTCTTTGGTCAAGACAGCCCCGGGGAGCTGCTGGAGGAGCCCTGGGCTCGCTGGCATCCGGGCAGCAGCAATTAACGATGACCCTAATGACTGCACAGACAGAGAGGTTCGTGCGATGGTGCTTAGGGTGATGAAATCGATAGAAGCCTCGATACCCGCAGGTGGGAGAGCGATCGACGCTTGCCTCGGTATGCTCCAAGGGTGTTTGTCAGCACGGTGAGCCAGGGGTTCCAGGGGACAGAGCCCGTCCTCGGCAGCATCCGAGTCACCGGCGGCTGCGAGCAGCTTAGTGATATCAAATACAATCTGGTGACTGGGGAGAGCCTTCAGCTCGCAACAGCTGCAGCCTAATTTAGGATGTGAGTTGGAATCCCTGCAGGAGGAAAGGCTTTGTCTCGGCACCAGGTAGCTCTCAGCCCCTTCTTGATCGATACCAGCCAAGCGCCCTTTCTTCCTGCTCTCCTGTCGATGCCATTCTTGCAATCTCTCTGCTGATAATTGTATTTTCACTATATTACAGCCTGAGTAATACAATTAAGCCTAAATAATACAGATGAAGTGGAGAGTAATTTGATTTGCTAACTAATATTTGAGTCAAGGAGGCTTTTTTTGCCCCCCCTTCCCTGTTTTCATGAATCTACAGTTGACTAAACCCACAAGCCTTCCTCCACTCTCCATCCTTTAGTGGGTACAGAGGAATGATTCAGCAGAGGGGATGGATGCAGACTTCTGAAAAATGAGAGGATGTTTGCTTTGGTTTATGTGTGGAAGGGGTGGGATCCTCTTGGGAGCTCTGTATGAGGCAGTGAATGGGATGTCCTCAGATAATCAACGACAATGAGGAAAAGTGGGGTCAATGATCCGTTCAATGGAAGCATAAGGCAAATGATACGTTGAGCACTTCCAGAAAGTGGTAATTTGACAACACTCTGCTGCGGGGAGCCATCTGGCCGGGGGAGAGGGTGGGAGTGCCCGTCGAGAGACGGGCGCCCCTGGGATGGGAGGTGAACTTTGGGAGGCTTCGGACTCGGCTTGTCCTCTGCACAGGTCCTCGCTCCGCAGGTACACACGCAGTCAGGGCAGCCGATTCAGACTAGGCCCTTGTTGGCCTCCGAATGTAGGAAAAATCTTCTTGGGAGCCTGAAGTGTATGTGTTTGTGTGTGACCTGGTTTTTCAGGAGCTGGTTAACTGGATGCAGGCTTGGTGAGTTGATGCAGAGGGATATCGTGCATAGTTATTCAGGGTCAGGGCTTTGGCATGTTGCATTCCTCTTTTCCATTTGCAAAGGGCAAAAATATGAGAGTGGAGCTTGGAAAACCTGTGTAAATAAGAAGTAAGAAAGGAAAAATAAAACTGCAGGAAACAGCTTCCTCTCACGTGTTTTGTTCTGCCTTTTTTAGGCAAATCTGCTGCTCACCCTCACAACTTCCAAGCTTCTCCTAAGCCCGAGTGTCCCAGCAAGCCAGGAACCAGTTCATGCTCGGGCTATCACCTGGGGATGATCCAGTTTGCACGGCATGGGGGATCCTTCTATAAAAGTGGACAGCTTGTAGCAGTGCTCTGCGGAGGGCTACAGTGGAATATTTTGCAAATCCTTTTTATTCCTTGTTTACGAAAAGATGCTGAGGTTTGGTTTTGAGGAAAAAAATAAACAACCAAACCAACAGTATGTAGCCTTGGGAAGATCACAAAGTTCAGAGCCCTGCCTGCTCGGAGCAGTGGCTGATAGCTCGCTTCCTTGGCAGGGGTGATGCGGGTCCAGGCCAGGTCCTCCTGCAGAGACAAGCCTCCGGCAGCAGCAAGCAGAGGCAGGGAGGGAGCTGAAGCAGCAGTCAGTGGTTAGGTGATGGCAGGGGAAATGCCAGGGTGCTTTATTCAAAGTAGATGTGCTCTCCAGGCTGCCAGACGAGGAAGGAAATTGGAAAAAATAGTCTCTTTCATGTGGGTTTTTGGTCCTTGTTGTGAGGAGTCAGGCTAGGATTAACTGTCCTGCTGGAAAAGGGCCACAGGAACAGCTTCTCGCAGGGTGCCTGAGCTCTCCTCACCGGGGGCCTGGCTGGAGCCGCAGCGTGTGGGCAGGGAGGCAGCAGGAGGGGCTCAGGCGTGTTTTCCAGTGCTCTCAGTGCCCCTGCGTGGGCAGACCTCTGCCAGACCTGCTTTTCCGCGTCCTGGCTGAGGTGTGAACGGGACCTCAGGGCCAAAGGAAGGGATCTGGACCGCTTTGCTCGCTGATGTAGGTGCACGTGAGTGTGGTGGTGTCCAGAGGGACATCTGCTTGGAATTCCACGAGAAGCTGATGGCTCTTCTGTCTCTTTTTCTAGGCTAAAAAATGCTGCATGTTCCCCCTCATCCTATCTTAAAACTGTGAACTGTGCCCAGCAGCAGCGCGGGGAGGGGCTGCATTTCAAACCGAAGGTGGGACAGGGAGGTTGCGCAGCAGCACACTTGTTCCTGCCTGGCTCCCAACAGGGTCCTGGCCATTGCAACAAAGACAGAGTGTGTCTAACACAGAGCTTGGATGACGGATAGTGAAGAGAACCACGAGGAAAGGCTTTTTTTTCTGGTGAAATGAATGACTCGTCTACTCAGCAGATGGTGCCAAGGCACAGAACTCTTGGTTTGCACTTGGCATCAGCAGCCAGTGCTGGGAACCTGAGCAAACCCTCCTCTTGGTCGCGACGGAGCAGTCAAAGCAAACCTCTCCCAAGCGACGCTCACAGTGCGTTAGGTGAGGGTGCTGGGTGATGAAGTGCCCATCTGAGCAAATGCTGGCTCTGCCAAATGCAGTTCTGTGCATTCAGTGTCTGAGGCTGTTACGTGAGAGCATGGAGAACGCGATCCCCTCGCAAACATTGACCTAGATGGTTGTGCTGGGATTACAGCTCTGCAGCAGAAACTGGCTGCTTTTATTTACACGTGCGCTGGTATTAATTCTTTCTCTTCTCCCTTCAGGCTGGAGCTGTTTTTTTCCTTTCTGGCAGTTGCTCTTGGTCTTTTGTAGTTGGCTGGTGACTTCGGAGTTCTCAGCTGTCCACCACACACCTCATCTGCAGAGCCCGCTGCCCCGCACAGCAGTGCTGGGCTTGGAGGGTTTCCGAAGGAGCAGAGCCCTGGGGACCATGCAGGAACAGCTTTGAGGTATATCAGAGCACCCCACCAGCTAAATGCCAGCACTGTCCTGCCTTCTCTTTGTGGTAACCCAGCAAGGGTGATACGGGGGCTGTGGAACAGGGGGGTCAGGGAGCTCGCCTGGGCTCACCAGTGTGATGGTCGAAGGAGCTGGTGTCCCTTGGTGCTCTCCCAAGTGCAGAATGTGTGGGTCATGCGATGGCCAAAGACCTGCACGGTTCCCCAGCCCTCGTATCTCTTGTCTGGGGGCTCCATAACAAACTGGAAGGAGGTGTGTGGAGCTTCCTGCATGCTGTGCTCCAAGCAAAGGGGCTGGAGGCACCACCAAGATTTGTCCTCCTTCTCAGCCAGAAGCAAACCTCTCCCTCCATGGCAGCCTCTGTCCCTTCCATCTTTCTCGTGGCAGCTAAGTTGTTAATAAGCTTACTTTTGCTCTGATTCCATCTAAATTACTATTTTAAAACAACCACAGATGTGCTAAATTGGCTCAGGATAATAGGATGAGATGGAGAATAAAGGTTCCCCCAGTGGGCTGTCGCCAGCACAGGTAATTTATTACCTGGGTGGCTAATTATACGCTTCTCAGCTTTCTAGGGTGAAAACATCTTGATATTTCCTAGTTAAGGAGCCCTGACACAAGTGAAATGACCAGACATGTGAATAGGAAACACAGTGATTAAGTACCTGAGAGATGAGGAATGCAAAGGAAAAGGCATTCTGCAGCCAGAAAAAATGAACTGTGTGATTTCCCCCAGCACCTTGGGGGAGCAGGGAAGGGCTGGACCTCTCCGAACTCTGGCCAATTCAGGCACTTTGTGCATGAAAACTGCAGCTAACTGAATTCCAAGCTGGGGGAAAAAAATAAAATTGAAAAAAACAAAACAGCAAACCTTCTCTAAATGAGAGAAGAAATTTTCATGAGTTCTACATATGCGCTTGTGAGCTTTGGGGGCTGGGGCTGATGGGAAGGAGAAAGCCCCATAGTCCTCCCTTCTCAGCTCTGGCTGCACCCCACCTGCAGCCCCCCAGCCCTGCAGATGGACG
>NW_009719506.1:0-11089 GCF_000703405.1 Apaloderma vittatum | reverse complement strand
CCGTCCCCCCTGTGGTCCCCAGAGAGCTCTGCCACCTCCAGCTCCTCACGACACTGCTTTCCCCGCCTGCGTTCCAAGAAGGGGAGGTAAGAACCACATATCCATTATCCTCTCATTTTTTATTTGCTTGATAAAATGCAATGTTTGCTTAGTTAACGTGTTTGAGACACGGTATCTTGCAAAACACACCGTCTGTCGAACACACCAAAATGGGCCAATTTCCACAGCACTTAAAACCTACGGCGTGAGACGAATCCCACCTAGGAGAAAGACGTCTGGTTGATCTGCCTGTGTCAGCCCAGCCAGCAGGAGCCTCTGGGTGCTGCTTTAGCACCCAAATCTTCCTCATCTGGCAGCAAGGTTCTACCTGCTTCTACTGGAGTCGTGTTCTACCCCATTTGCCAGCCCCCTTGCAAGACACCCTGCTCGCCGAAGGAAACCACCCCGGGATCAGCACAGCCCCCAGGGGACAAGCACAGCCTGGGGGGACTCGAGTGCCAACCCGAGCAGGTACTTCTGATGAAACCCATGAGAGGTTCATGGAGCTCTTCTGCCTTTATAACAGTGTCAGGGACCAGGATGACATCGCCCAGGAAGGGTTCCCGGGGTGACAGCACCTCAGAAGGGTCCCCAGCTTGTCCCTGGCCCTCTGCAGTGGTGGAGCAGCCCTGCCAGGGCTTTTTTTCCTCAGTTTCCCCTGTCGCAGCAGGGAAGGATGGAGCTGGGCGAAGCCTTGCCCCGGCCAGGGGATAGATGCAGCTGCAGCAACACCCAAGATGTGGATCCCACCTACTGTCACCGCGTCCCCCTGGGACTTTGAGCTTTTTCGGGAATCCCTTGGTTTCGCCTGACCCGTGAGGCTGCAGTGATCAGGGTCTGCCTCTCTCCACAGCCGTAAAGCAGGGGGTGAAGAGGAGGTCTCTGGGAAGGCAGAGTGTTCGTGATAAAAGGGAGAACCAGAAAACAAGGTGTTTGCGGTATGAAAGGGGCCTCGTTCTCACGGATGAAAGGCAAAGACGCGTACGCGTGTCTTTGGACTCCGCAGCATCTCCCAAAGCTCTGGGTTTATGCTTCTTTATCCTTCAACTTCTTCCTTAATGAGAAATTAATTAGCCTTGTAGTTCCTGCCTGGGAACTTGTAAACATGCAGCAGTGGTGCCCGTCGCTCCCCCCTGTCCCGTCCCACCCCCCTTCCCCGCGGTGTAGTCCAAGATATCTGACAAAAACACTCAAGAACAAAGCTGCCGGGCTAATTCAGGGAATTATCAGGAAGCCTGTAGCAGAGCTGAGATAATAAGCCTTAAATAGCAGCTTGATTGCGCTTCCTCCAGAGGCTCCCACAGCTCGCTCCCACCTTGGGGTGAGCAGCGAGGGGCTCTGGGCCACCGGGACCCCCAGGATCAGGACCTGGCCAGGCTGGGGATGCTGGTGTGGGGGGATAGAGCTGCTGCTTCCCTTCCTTTGCATTTGGAGGAAGAAAAAGAAAAAAGAGGCAATGCTCACTAGGGTGGCTCAGCAGTCTGCACTGTGATACCCTTGCTGCCGTGCCCTCCTGGGGTGTTCGAGCACCGTGCGGGGACGTGAACGGGGTGGAAGCAAGACTGGGGAGAGAGGACTCAATCAACCCAGTGCCATCCATCATGACTCCAGGACATGAGCTGGACCTTGAGCTGGGGCATGGAGTGATGGAAGAAACCCCTCTCTTGGTGACAGGACCTATTTTTTTTTTGTTAGAATATTATTTTTTTCATGATAGAGAAGTTCAACTGGCAGGAAAATCATTGCTGCGGCCAAAGGGGTGAATTCAAGGCCTGTGGACAAGGAGGGCATCGAGAGCACAAAACCAGCCCGCTCCGCACCGAGACCTCTTGTACGCCCGGCGTCTGTCACGGCTGCGGCTGCGCCGAGGGACTCTCTGTAGCTTTAATGCTCAGAAGCCACGCTTTACCGCTGACAGGATTTTTTCCCTGGCACAGTTAGTTAACAACACAGGAGTTTCCGACCCTGGAGGACAGGCGGTTTCCGCAGCGAGGGGTACGGTGGCAAGGGAAATCTTCCAATGCAAGGCATCAGACCTTTCTCCTCTGATGCTCGGCTGATGGGACTGAAAGGACTACTGGTTTTTCTCATTTCCTCATGGAGGAAATGCACTATTCCAAGTACAACTTGTAGCTACTTCAGAAGTGAGTCATTACTTTGTATATAAGCTAAACACTGGAGCATAATCATAAATAAATAAAACTGACTTCATAAACTGGAAATTAAATATATCCCGTCCCTGTTTGCAATGCACCATGACTCATACTGTTGCTTCCTAGTCTATTTTCAATTTTAAACCAGGTTTTGAAGCCTTGTAGGGCTCCTTGCCCTGTTTAGCCACACTGTAGTTTTGGTTTGCCCTGTGATATTTCTTGTTTGCCCCATATGTTTGATATCAATAACACCCCTTTTGTGCCTTCTCCTTCGCCGTGTCCTTGCGGTGCTGGCGGCAGTGACAGACGCGGAGGCTCTGGGCTGGAGGCTGCTGAACATCTGCAGTTACAACCAGGTCAGCCCTGTCTCCAGTGACGGCTGCGAGAGCACTGGCAGAGCAGGAGCCAAAGCTAAAATCCAGAGCGCGCAGCTCTGCTCACGCCTGTCTGATACACGCTTCTTGCTGAAAGGGCTGGTCTCGCCTTTTCCTTTTCTCCAGCCCCTCTCTCCTCTGCTTCCCTGCAGCAGTGGGAGTGTTTGATCGCAGGAGGTGTGAGCGAGTTCAGGGGCTTGATCTCATCAAATCCTTTTTTTCTTCTTCCCCCCCGCCCCCCAGGATGATTTCTGGTCGGATTGGTTCCCCAGCCTGACTCACAAGGAACGCTGGGACGAGCGGCTGAGACCACAGTGGCACTGTGTCATCTGAAGGAGACCAGAAGGAGCTGCCCTCAGCACTGCTGCCCAAAGCACCGTGGCCCTGGCCTTCCCTCCATCCTTACTTTGGGCATCACCTCTGGAGATGTAAATAGTTTACACGCGCATAAAGCAAGGTGAGAAAGTGCCTTGTGCCTCTTCCTCAGCGCTGAGGGGAGCTAGATCCTGGGTTAGACCAAAAATCACACCCTCACCCTGGCTGAGCTGTCCGAGAGCCAGGGGCTGGTTGGATTTTGCATTTCAAGTCAGAGCTGGATGACACTGGGGAAAGGCCGACTGGTCCAAAACCAGCACCGCGCTTAACGCAGAGCCTGCAGAGCTGTCCTCAATCCGAGCCCCGAGGTGACGCCTCAGGGCAAGGTCCAGCACGGCTCTGGAGACTCCGGAGGAGAGGCTGTGCCCCCACTTCATCCTTACCGCAGGAGGAATCAGGATATTCCAGCTCCTAATCCTGCCCTGGCTCCTGGGTGTCTGGCCTTGGCTGAGAGCTCCTGGCTAAGGCAGTTCTGGGTGAGGAGGTCAGCGCAGGCATCTGGGGGCACTTTAGGGTTACCCTGCTCTTCTTTTAGATGAGAAAAAAAATAAAAAAAAAATAAAATTAGCCGCCTCTCTTCCCCCGGGGTGTAAGGAGGCAGGGGCAGAGGAGAGGGGGCTGAGTAGATCCGTGGATTGCCGGGGTTCCGGGCTGGGATGCGTCCCGCCACGCCGAGGGACAGACAGGGTTGGGCTGAGGCCGTGTGTCCCGGGAAGGACAAGGCTGCTCTCTCACGGCCTCGGTGCCTGCCGGGGCTTCAGCTGGGGGAGCCTGCCCCACATCCACCCTTGTTCTTGTCCTTTATTTCAGCCCCATTTTAGCACCAGCAAGGAGTAGTTTAGCCTGAGAGGCTAATCTCGTCCAGGAGCCCCCTAAATCCAAGCATTTGCTTCTACTCGTGTTATTTCCCATTCCTTACTCTGAACCATGAAGCACCTGATTAATCTGTTCCCTAGAGCTGAGCCTGCTGAGACCAGATCCTCCCTGCGATTTCCACCGTGCCAAGAAACCTCAGAGACCTTGGTGCATCGTGGTCCAAATCTCATTCTTAAGTTAAATACCTGCAGTTGCCTGTTTTGGCAGAGTTCCGCTGCTAGACCTGCTCCCTGCAAAACCAGGCTGCAGCATGTAAAACAGGAACGTTAACTATTTTTCCAGCTGTCTGTAGCTCACGAACTGTAAAACATGTGCTAACGTTACACCTCCACACTTTGCCAAGGAGGTGCCAGTGGCGCTGGCATTGGTTGGGGGGTTTGGAGGTTTTTTTGGGTTTTTCTGTTTGTTTATTTGATTGGGTTTTTTTAAATAGAGTTTCGAAAAATTGGAGGAAATCCCTGACATTGTTGATTCTTTTGCAGGAGCTTGTATCTGTGGCCGCTGGCAGGGACCGGGCTCCACCGACGTTCAACCCATCCCCAAGGTAGGACAAAGCAAGTGAGACCTTCCCCACTCATGGTCCCATCTGGTGCTGTGGAGGTGAAACATCCCAGATCTTGGACCCTCCCATCTGTCAGAGCCTGCTGTCCCCCGCAGGTGCCCGAGGATCCCAGCCAGGAGATGAACCCCCCTTTTGGGTAGGAAGGCGCGTTAGCTGCCTGGCCAGTCTGAAATCAATTTGTGTCTATCTTTGATCCCGATTCCTCTTTAAGCCTGTTTTGGCTCTGTTTAGAATAGACCTGATACTAAAGGGAAAAGCAGACAAACCAGACTAAACATCAAATATTAAATAGCAACTGCTAATATGACAGCCATTAAACACAAGCGCTCTCCTGCCTCCGTAGCAGCTGGAAGCCGGGCTGCACACCCACCTCTGGAACCCGGCGCTACCGAAAGCGAAGTCAGGCTGCACGTGTATATATCAAATTGCTGGAACGGAGAAGAAATCCAGTTTCCTACTGCCAATCTTTCTGGCATTCAATCTCCCATGTCTGCTTTTCGCTGAGGTAGGGGGAGACGATGGGCTTTCGCCTTTGGAGATGTGGGAGAGGGGAGCGCGGCTGCCCCGCTCGCTGGTGCTGCAAATGGGCTTTGGCAGGGGTTGGCAGGGAGACTTCTTCCCCCTACCCCGCTGGAAAACTAAAAGAAATCTTATTTCATCTTGGGATGAATCCAAGAGGCTTTGAAGTCCTGGGAAGGGATCTGCTGGCCAGGCAAAGCCTTTTCTCTCTCTCCTCCAGAGTTTCAAAGCATTGGGATAAATCCAAGAAGGGGAACGGGCGCAGAGCACCCCAGCTCTGGACACTGGTTTGTCTGGCCGTGCCGGGGATCACGGGGACCAGGGAGGTTGTAGAGGAAGAAATAGCCCAAAGCAGGTGAAAACAAAGCGTCAGCCATGCCCTTTGGTGCCTGCACGCTTGGGCTGCCCTTCGCTCGCATCTCGGCTGTCCCTGCAATTCTCTGCGGGGGAAATTTCAGTAGAACCCGGGCAAACACCGGTGTCCAAGGATCCCCTGTGGGTTTGTTCGTGCCGGGGACAGCAAAGGAATGAGAGACATCCCGAGCGCATCCCTGAGCAAGATCCCCCATCACATTGTCAGCGGGCACTTGCCGCGGTGGCACAGCGTGGCCCTGGGTCCTTCTCGTTATCTGCCGCGCTCCTCCTCTTTCCTTGAGCCACTTCTTTATCACATTTTGAGCATACCTTCCACTTGACTTGACACTAACACATGTACAGTTCGCATTGCGGTAATGCCTTACAAATTAGCTAGGGCTGATGGAGAGATTATCTGCCGCTTCCAGCCTCTCCCCCCACCTCCCCACACCGGGCGGGCGGAAGCGGGGGGCTCAGGGAACGGAGCTGGGGCCCCCTCCTGGTGCACCCTCCCTGGGGACTTTCTGGGAAGCATCCTTTCCTCCTGCCTCCTCTTCTTTCCTCCCTCTCTGCCTGCCTGAAGGAATTTTTTGGGTGCTGCAGAGGCATGCCACTGCACGGCAGAAGAAAGGGGGGCTCTCCCTGTCCTGAGAGATGTCTCTAGAAAAGAGGATTTTGCTGGCACAAGGAGCCGTGCTGGGGCTGCAGGAGCAGGGACCCTCCGAGACCCTCGCTGTGTGTTTGCAGCTTATAACCAAAGCGCTGGGAAGGCAGATGGACCATGTATCTGTCAGAGCGCCTTCATGAGAAAATCTTCAGCAGCGGTTCAAACGCCGGGTTGCTGGCTCTGCTTCTGCTGTCCCAGCCTTGCAGCCTTTGGGACAGAGAGGTTTAAAGTCCTCCTGGAGGCATTGCCCGTCATCCAGCGATTTCCCTAGGCACACGTTATTATGGATTTCTTTGTTCCGAGCTTTTACGTTTCCTGCAGCCCCCTCGAGTTCCTGAGCACCGGCCACTTGGTACTTGCCATGCCAGAGCCTTGTTTCTGTGTCACTTAGCGCTGGGAAGTGCTCTGCGGGCGCGTTTCTATGCAAGAGGCTGTGAAAAATGTGGGCATGTTTTATGATGTTCCAGTGCAGAGGAGTCCTGTGCTGATCGTGTGGAGTTATTACGGCTGGAAGGAACCTCTACCGTCTCACCTGCTCCACTTTATCCTCTGCATCAGGCTGGTAAACCATCCTTGTCAGATGTGTGCTTAGCCTTATCCTTGAATATCTCTGGAGAAAGCAATTCAACAATCTCCCAGAGCAGCCTGTTCCACCGTCTGAACTCTAGTTAGAGTTATAAAGGTTTCCCTAATGTTTAACTTTAATTTTCTCTACTGCAACATAACACCATTATTACTAGTGTGAGCTCTTTGATGGCTCTTTTTCCCCTAAGCCCCCATTTAGAAGAGACGGGGAAGGAGCTAGATGAACTGACTTACAGCTCTGTTCCAACGTATTTTCAGGCAATTCTGTTTAATGCGAGTTAAGGTAGGCAGAGTTTATGGGATCATATTGGGTTTTAAATGGTTTTGGACAATGCTCAAATGTCCTCTTGTGACATTAGCTGGGTTGTGGAACTGCTGCCCTGGCTGCCTCTTCCACCCGCCTTGAGGGGAGGAAGGATGAAACGATCGCCTTGTGGGGGAGTGGTGGGTGCTGGGAAGAGCAGCAGTGGGGAAATGAGGTCTCTGCGGGGTTGAGGGTCCTTCCTTTCCCCCTGCACCATTTAGCAGAATCCCTCCCTACCTGCAGGCATCCACCCTCTCCTGGTACCCAGGGACCCGTGTGGAGGGGATGTGCAAGGCGTGAGCACCCACACCAGCTGCTGGGAGCGCGGGGCATTTGCTCGATCCCAGCTCGCTTCCCTTAAAACCTCCTTTTCACACTCTTCCTGGTCCTGCCTCACCCCAGGGCTGCTGGTCTGGGCAACCAGCATCAGGGTGGATGGGAGAGAGGAGGCTGGAATGCAAAAAGGAAACGAGGGCGTGGAAATTCAAAACTCTCCCCAGATGAGAAGTGGAGGGGAGAGGGCTTTTTGGCAAACGAAGTTATGAAAAAAAAAAAAAAGTTCCTGATTTTCTTCCTCGCTTCCAACTTTGCAAAATCACACCACGCTCTCGTTGCACAACAGCATCCTACGTCCTCTTCTTTCGAACCCAGCATCTGTCAGCCTGGAAGGAGCCGCCACCCTGGCCTCCTGCTCCCTTGCCACCGTGCTGGCCCTTCCTGCATCTCCATTTTGCTTTCCCTTCCCTCCAGCTCCTTCAGCAGCAGATGTCACAGCTGATGGGCCGCGGAAGACCATCCCCATGGGGCTCACCAGGAGATGGGGAGAGCTTCAAACTCGCAAGACTGGGCTGTGGCCACCTCCCTTGGGTCTCCGTGGCTGGCGGAGGCAAATCCAAGCTGCCGGGCCAGGGTAGCAGGTAGTTCTTTTGATTTATTTTTTTTTAATGCAAACTGAGACATAAGAGTCACGAGTGGGATGACGGGGAGCAGCAGCAGAAGTCGGTCCTCGCCAGGGCAGGTGGATGGGATCTCCTGCGTGCGACGTGCTCCCCAAGCACGTGAGAGGCTGAGCTCGTCCCACTCAGCTCTGGGGTTTTTCCCTCTCCCATGAGTTGTCTGCAGAGTGTGATTTTAATTAAAGTAATTATTCAGCAATATTATTCTTTTTTTCCTTGCTGAGTGATTGTAGAGAGAAACTTCCATCCAGCGAGGGCCCATTTGCAAGCAATTTACCTCAAGAACTTGGCAGCTGAAATTCCAGCGGCTTTGCTGGGCCAGCAAGTCGCGCTGCGTGTTTCCCGCGTCGCCTGCGGATGAGCGCGACTTGTTGAGTGAGGTTAGTAGCACATATATTCGCGCTTATCGACTTGAAATGTGTTTCCTATGGATATTCGGTAATATTTACTTAAATCTAGCTGTTTCTGCTAAGGCTCCTGGCAGCCAGCAACAACTACCCGAATTTTCATGGCTAACAAAGACAAAACAGGACACTGGGCAGGGTCTGAACTGATTGTTTGAGGACTCGGGTACATGCAATATTTGTTTTGTGGTATTTATCTAATTTAGTTTACAATGTGGGAAATTTTATTTATTTATTTTTAAAGCGTGCTGCCCCCTCCCCACCCCCAGCCTTGTAAAGCTTGTGGTTCTGTGCTGGATTCAAGTTACAAACTTTTGCTGTTTTGCTTTAGCCATGACTTTTTTATAAAAGTGTGGTTAGACTATTTTTACTTTAGAAAAAAACGAGTTGGGGTTTTCTCCCTTTTTTTGCTGCTAAATTGCAAATGGATGAAGGAAACTCACTCAGACTTTCCCTGCACACATCCTCCCTTGGGCAGAGATTAAATGTGGGGGATTTCAGCCCAAAATGCAAACGCTTCGGACGTTTATGCGAGTGTATCTATGAGTGGCCCTGTGTATCAGAGTGATATTTTTTCAGGATGGTTTGTTTGGGGTTTTTTTTACCTTTTTAATTTATTTGCCTCTTTCTCTCAATTTCCATTTGGCATTTTCAGTGGTTCCCAACGATTTTCATTTTGACAAGGACCCTCAAACCACTTGTAAACGCTTCCAAGTAAGGATGGGGTGGAAATGACGGTGTCTACCTCTGGTTATGAACGTGACTGGGGGATGAAGCAGGTCGGTCCCTGGTCCTGGTCCCCCCTGGCTGGGGACTGGACTCATTTCCTTCCATCTCAGAGGTTGTTGGAAGGAGGTGTTTGGCAAAGGGGAAAGAAGGGATGTAAGAGGGCAAGAAATGGTGCAGGTACCCCCGAGCCATGGGTGTAAAAGCGTGGGAGCGGGCAATATTCGAGGGTAATGCCGGCAAAACTGTGGGGGCAGCTCTCTCCTTCCACCCACGGACTCTCTTAAGCCCTCGGCTGTCAATCAGCCCCTTATTTACATGAACACTAAATGCACTTGCAGCTTCTTTAAACGAAACGAGAACACGAACCTTCCTGTAGCGAAACATATTAGAGCAGTTTGTCACAGCATCATCCGGTAGGTATTAATTCCCAAATCATTTTATGACACGTTTTATCATAAGTTATTAAAGAAGGTAGCTGCATTGGGCAATCATTTGATAAACGGGGCTATAATTTAACATGCTCCTCCGTCATGTTAGCGAGGGACAAGATTTATTTCCTCAGTGCAACTTTAATTATGGATAACACAAGGAAGAGGGACTGAGTCGGCTGAATCCTTCAGGTTAATGATGTCTCCCGCGGAGCACCCTGGGGTAAGGGCACGGGATCTTCCTGGAGCTGCTGACTGCCCTGTGGCTGGCAGGTCTGGCTCCAGGTGTGCAGTGTGACCCTGAGCTTCGGAAAGGTGGTTGGCTTCTCCTAACGTGGTTTAGGGCAACGGCAACGCCGTGCCAAGGCTGGCCGCTCCCCGCGGGGGCACCGCTGCCTCCCAGCGCCGCACAGGCAGCCTGAGGAGGGACCTTCGCAGCTGGGCAGGCGCGTGTCCCTGGTTCTGTGCTGAGCTGAATAACTAGAAGTTGCCTGACCTTTGATTCCTCCAAAACCTGGCGCTTTGCGGCCCGTTGGACTGAGCAAACTGGGAGAATCTGTGCTCTGCCCCGAGACTTGGCTCTCGGGGATTGCTTTGAGCGCTTCTGCTGCAGCTGCAAGCTCTCCAAGATCGCTGCAAACCACCCACTGCTGCTTTCTCCAGACCCTGCGCTCAGGTGACTTGGAAACCTCGGGGAAACGGGCAAAGGAGTGGGGATGGCTGATTCTGCGCGTGCTCTACTCCCTCGCGCAGAGCTGGCTGAGAACCCGCTCCATCAGGGTGGCAGAAAAACCCGAGGAAATGACCCAGGGCTTTCCAGAAAAGTTTAATATCTCCCCTCACATTGTGGGAGTTAATGACCCTCCCGGCAAATATCATTATTAGCCTGGGAACTTCTCAGAAATCCTCACGTTCCCCCAATGGCCGCGGCGTTCTTGCTCTTTTTTACCTATTTATTTTTGGCTCTGGAAATTGTCTTTTAATTTCTGCCCCTTTGTTCTCGTGTCTCTCCAGCTCCATGCTCGCTCTCTCTCAGCTCTGCCCCTTTACGAGAGCCTGGGGGGTCTTGGGGCTGCCCGGGGCTCCTCGCACCGGCAGGATGGGAAAAGCGTCCGTATCGCTCCCGGGATGGGGGATGCGGGGTCCAGGCCCTTGAACCACTCGAGGACCCTGTCTCTGTGTCACCTCTCTAAGGAAAGCTCCTCCCTCCTAACAGAGGGGGGGAAAATAATAATCTCTTATTAAACTCTTAAATTACGAAGTAGTTCAGGGCAGGGAGGGGTAAGGAGTGCAGAAAGGAAGAGATGCTGAGACACATCGGGCTGATGTCATGTCTTTTAGTCAGCAGCAGGAGAAACACAATCCAGTTCTCTTCCCCCCAACAGAACAAAGGAGAAAGTCCCCAAGGGGAGATTAGAAAAAGTGGAGCAAAAAAAAAAAAACAACCTAAAAGCAAAACCACAAAATGAGAGAGGAGAGGAATGAAAAGAAAGAAGAAAAAAAAAAAGACAGACAAAAACATCCCCCTGAAGTGTCCCCTCTCTTGTGTATAACAGCTTCTCTCTTCCCCCACCTCCCCAGCACCAGCCAGGCTTACAGAGCCATAAAATAAGAGTTTGTGGCGTGTTCAATCGATTATTCCTCCTAATGCACTGTTTTTGGAGACAGGTAATTTATTTCAGACTCTGCATGTCTACATGCGAAAAAAAAAAATCCCCTTTTTCGTTCTTCTCTTTTTGGTTTACAGACCTTTTTTTTTTTTTT
>NW_009719505.1:0-757 GCF_000703405.1 Apaloderma vittatum | reverse complement strand
GATGACGTTGCCACGGGCTGGTGCCCAACGAGCACAAGGCCGAGGCGTTGGCGGAGACGTTTGACCTCGATGCCGTTGACGTTGACGCTGTTGACGTTGATCCCGTTGACTTTGAGTCCTCGACACCGATCCCGTTGACGTTGACTCCGTTGACCCCGATTCCTTGACATCAGTTCCGTCAGCGCTGATTCCGTTGACGTTAATTCCTTGACCTTGATCCCGTTGACCTTGAGTCCATTGGCATCGATCCCTTGACCTTGGTTCCATTGATGCCGATTCCATTGATCTTGATCCCGTCGACGTTGACTCCTTTGACCTTAACCCTGTTGACGTTGACTCCATTGATCTTGTTGATGTTGATCCCGTTGATGTTGACTCTCTTGACCTTAACTGTTGACGTTGACTCTGTTGATCCCGTTGACGTTGATCCCGTTGATGTTGACTCCCTTGACCTTAACCCTGTTGACGTTGACTCCATTGATCCCGTTGACATTGATCCCGTTGATGTTGACTCTCTTGACCTTAACGCCGTTGACGTTGATCCCGTCGTCGTTGACTCCCTTGACCTTAATCCTGCTGACGTTGACTCCGTTGATCCCGTTCACATTGGCTCCCTTGACTTTAACTCTGTTAAGGTTGACTCCGTTGATCCCGTTGACATTGATCCCGTCGACGTTGACTCTCTTGACCTTAACTGTTGACATTGACTCTGTTGATCCCATTGACGTTGACTCCCTTGACCTTAACCCTGTTGACG
>NW_009719504.1:0-3533 GCF_000703405.1 Apaloderma vittatum | reverse complement strand
ATTGTTCTATGATTCTATGATTCTATTTAAATTTTCAGTGTGAGGTTGGTACACATCTAATATGATCATGAAAGAAAGAGTAAGCATATCTGACATCAGAAATTTCTGGTGCACAGTTAAGCTTGATTGCTGTGTAGGCTGTTGCTTAGGAATTCATTCTCGGGAACAGACATGACAACAAAACCTAAGCACTTACATAAACAGAAGATGTAAACATTACACAAGTGGTGAATGTGAGTTCATTTATACATGACAATAAATATTCCTAGAAGATTTTTGCAACTCTTGCCTGTCTAGTTGCTAACTTTTTTCAACACAGCGGAACCAACACATGCAGAAAAGCAAAGTGATAAGAATAAATTATCAGCTGAATTCTGAACTGAGAAATCTTCACTGCTGTCTGCATTTCAGAGCAAGTGTATTGCATGCATTTGACAAAGCAGTTAGAAAAATTATCTCCTGCCTTGGACTTCTATACAAGTTGCGAAAATCAACCTGAAGTAATAACAGGAAAAAACAACATTCTTCACAGAAACTGCAAAACAGCAACAATGAAGGCTATGAAACAGAGTATATGTACAAACTGGAAAACAAAAACAAAAGAGTAGCTAAGCAGCATTTTTCATCTCAAGTAGCATTACATTTGGCTATCTTCACCTTGGGTAAAAATATCTATTCCCAAAAAATAGTTTAAGCTTAGACCTCCATCCACTTTTAACATTTTTTTATAAATCACATAATTAATTATTAAACATCCTGAAACCAAACAGGTTGGTTTTTAAACCCTTGCTGAATACTACACATATCACAAAGTAAAATAATTTTTCTATGGTTTGTATTTCTAACAATACATCCATTTTTTTGCTATTTCCACAGGGTAGTACTTGTGTGGACAGTGAAATGACTAGGAATCCTACCTGCAACAGAAAAATGTGACAGATTTTTATTGTCATCAAATTTTCATGTTCAGTTGCTGGGAGGGAATTTTTAAAATACAGCCATGTCTTCTCTTAAAAATGTGAGCCAATTTGTCAGTCATTCTCTCTAAGTCGATCTCTCCTAGTGTCTCTCTACATATATACTGAAATGCAGCCCCACAGAATACTTTGAAGTGTCACTGATCAGTAACTGGTCATTTAACTGCTCTTGAACTTGTGTGAGGTCCTGGCAGTAGGGATAACCTGGACTACTTCTTAATTACACCTATTTTAAATGTCATGAACTTCATCTCTTCTTTTTCTTTTCTTCTTTTTTGGCTTTTTCTTCTTTTAAGCCATTACACAGGAGGAGCTTTTGCTCAAAACCTACCAACAGGCCTACAGAGAAGGAGTTTTTCATTCAGCCTGACGTCATGCCATAGCAAGACCCGTCTATGTTCTCTGCTTGCAGGCTGTATAAACACCTCTGTAAGTGTCAAAGAATGCTTGTCTGTGATATATCTATCTTGGCAACTAAAGCAAAATATTTTTCCCCCAGCCAACAAGTTATATTTTTTTCTATGTATACACTAAAACTAACAGCATGTGTTTAGTCACAAATCTAAAATCAGAACTGCTAAACATCTCAGCTGTAATTTCCCCACAGATCTCCAATATCACATTTGTCAGGTAGAGTTATGGTGCCCTCTTTAATTTACTCGTTCTTAACACAGGCCAGATGCATTGAAGTTTCATGCACTTACCAAAAAGACCATTTAGCCCTTGATCCCAGCCTTCAAATTAAGGCTTCATGGAGTGTTTTAGCAGAGAAAGGCCTCAGACATATTGCAGACAGCACCACCTGTACTCCCACCTTGCTCACCCAGTTAAAGATCGAAAGAATATCTTCCTTTCCACTGATTACAGGGGGCATCTCACCTGCTGCCTCTGCCTTTCCTGGTGCTCATCTGTTCTTCTGTTCTTCCTAACTCATGCTTTCCTTTTGTCCCCAATCACTTCATAATAATTTTTGCAGGTTGTGTTGAAGTAGCCATCTTTGTAATAGTTCATGAAGTTGTCAGATTTTTACATTTCCTAATACTGTAAAATACTGCAGCCCTGTCTCTCGAATATTTGATAACCTTGATTCATGAGAGGAAAAAAGAGAAAAAGATAGAAGTAGAGTTTCTCCTGGCACCACCTGGTTAAGATATTTGCACTGCATTTATAAATCCAGATTTCAATAACAGCAAGACAAGTGGCAGTGCTTTCCAGGAAGGAGTAACAAATGAATATTACATGGTGCAATTAACACCTTCCAATCTCTTTTTTTCATTAGATATTCTCACTGATCATTCCCATTCGCATTCAATGCCTCAGCGTACTAAGAAGGAGCATCATTTCGGCAGGTGTTTTCAGTCAAATGAGAAGCACCTATTAGCTATCTTGATATGCAGTCCTGCTCAACGATGACCCAGACAAACATGGATAATTATTTGGCTATTACTCTCTAGGATGTGCTGAGACCTGTTTTAAAAAGCACTTCCTCCTTACTGTGCTCAACACTGCTTTCCCTGAAATTTTCCCACCTTTTACTGAGGGTCTTTGGATTACCTCAACGTAGTGTCCCCTACACGTTGAAACAAGGAGATCTTAAGAATATCCAACAACGAGGAAAAGAGACCATTTATACTATCCTATGTATTGAATTCTTCTACAAGAAAATCTTGAATTCATCAAGAAGAATAAAAAAGGACTATAGAATTAAGAGCTTTTAGCCAAGAGCAAAAGAACTGCAGGTCAGCCAAGGGCTTGATTTGCCATTGCCTCTCCTCCTCCCTTGATGAACCTTGCCAAGAGCCCAGAAGAATTATGATTTCTCAGACTGGAAATACCAAACTAGAGCATCATAAACCTTCAGAATAAGGGGTACTCAAATCTTCTGGGCAAAACACAGTAAGAAAAACATTAGAAACTAATACTACCCTTATAAATGTTTTTAACCCTCGTTTTTTGTGCTTCTGGGTCCTCCCTGTTCCTTCAGAGATCCCCACTTAATCAAGTACTTAGTACCCAGAGCAAGACCAACGAAAGGCCTTTGTTTTACACTACTCTGCCACCCTCCTCTAACAAGGTACATTGCATCACGCCCTTCCACTCCACCGCCGGCAGACTCCTAAGTAACTGTGCTGCCCCTTGAGGATGGAGAGTAGAAGTTTTTGCCCTAAAAGTAAGTGCAGGCTGCTGATGTTGGCTTAATTGCCAGATATGTTTGTGATTTAAAAGACCAGTCGCAGACCAGGTGAGTCTGCGACTGGAGGGGAGCTGCTACTGAAAAAAAAGCCGAAGAAAAGCTCTTTCTGGGGCTTTTTCGAAGGGTTTTTCTAGCCGGGATCGGCTCTGCCGGTCTGGGAGGCGGAGACAGCATAGGTGGGTGGCTGGGAGAAGAGCCGGGGGCGGAGCCAGCACACCCGCGGTTCCCTGGGCTATAAACAGCCTCTGGGAAGGCAGGGAGTAGTAGTTGCCCACCGGGAACGAGGCAGTCTGGCCTATTATTCCTGCCCAACGAGGGGTGTACTGCTGCTGTTTACAGCTCATTAGACGAGATTTGAAGTG